>NW_006777801.1:593639-614582 GCF_000442215.2 Lipotes vexillifer
TTCGTCAGTACAGCTTTACTTAAATGGTTCCACAGGTCAGAAATACTGATGGCTAACATGGGCAGTGTCATCCACATCCTCTCCTGGGAGAAGGACTGAATAGGACATGAAACTAAGAACATCTTGTAAATTTCCAAGTCACTTAACCTTTTCAAAATGATCTCACTGAACATAATGTCAGATAATACAGAGAGCTAAAATAATAAAAACGGGTATTTTTCCTCTACTCATTTTTCTGTTTGAAAAACATAGAGAAATGAATTATGGGTTCTAAAATCTGAAATGTTTGATTCACCCACTTCAGAAAAATAAGCATATTAAAATGCAATGTTTATTTTAAAATTTGCTGCTAGAAGCATCCAAAATTTAAAATCCAGATGAGTCACAAGTTATCTTTATGTTTAATTCAGGGACCAGAATTAGTCAAAGGTCAATAACAGCTGAGTTGCTACAAATTGATATGCAAAATTGTGTCTCCCTAGCAGTTCATAACTCTCCTTCAAGCAAAACAGTCTCAGGGTAACTCAATTAGCAATGGATTAATTCGATAGTTAGACAGTTAGAATGTATAGGTTTCATTAGGAAAAGCCTTGGCTAAAGTGTTAACTATATCCAGTTCTTGCAAAATCATTTGTGATGTACCTTTCTATTTTATCTTGTAATAATTCTTGCACATACACAAGGAGAGGGTAAGACGATTTAAAAGGTTTTTTAATGCTAACAGGTGCTTCCTTAACTCTCCCACTTAAGATTGACATTTAATATACTCTTAGGAGGACATAAATTCTATGTTTTATTCCCAAATGATAATTTGACATCTCAGAAGATACAGAAAGTTTTAATACTTAAGAGCATATACCTTCATCACCTCCCACAGTATCTACAAGCCATACACATGGACCAGACTCAGGCAATTTCCAGGCTGCAAGGAAGGGGCTGGGGGGCGGGGGGACACTAAACAGAGCCCAAAGTTGAGGAGACAGAGACTGAGTTGGGGGAGGCCTAGATGGTTAGAATTTGCAGGGCCAAGAACAGGAGAGGAGGCACCACGTGGAGAGAGAGCACCTGAGCCCTGGAGACCTTGCAGGCAGAGCACTGGTTGGCACATGTGTGAAAGGCCAAGGAAAGAACTAACAAAAAGGAGCAGAACAATTTCCAAAGATCACACATGGCTCTGAGTAGTTCCTATTCCCACCAACCTTTAGGGAGCAAAGAAACTCAGCAGCAAAGGAAGATTGTTCGTGGAACTGCTACTTTTCATAAGAGGCCTTGTGAAACTATTTGACTCTGAAAACTATGTGCCTACACAGCTTTGATAAGAACAATTTTTAAAAACACTTATTAGAGCAGCACTATTCACAATAGCCAAAAGGTGGAATCAGCCCAAATGTCCATCAATGAATGAATAAGTAAACAAAGTTGGTAGAACCATGCAATAAAATATTATTTAGTCATAAAAAGGAATGAAGGGATAATTCTGGAATGATATCACCAAGATAGAGACATAGGACATTTCCCTCCTTCCACGGACCAAATGAGTAGCTACACTCAGAGCAGTTCCCTCTGAGAGAAATCCATAAACTAGTTGAGTAACCCCTACACTTCAGGTGACTGAAAAAGTATCCACATCGAAGCAGGTGGGACAGGCTAAAACACACTTTCACCATAAACCCCACCTCCAGCACAGCCCCTTACAATCAGGAGTGATTCCAGCTTCTTCCTAAGAATTGAAGTGTTTGGACTACTCATATAGCACTCCAACTTTTAAGGCTGTCACCCAAGGGCCCGCAAACCATTTACCTCTGAGAGCCAAGGGAGCTTGCTATGTCCCAAGATCTATAGCACACAAAGTAGTTCTTAAATGGGTGTGCTGGCACTCCCCATGGCTATCTCCCCAGGCTCAGCACAGAGGAAGCAGACAAAATCGCCCATCTCCCAGTTTTTTCTGGGAGAAATTTGACTGCATATGTCACTAGCTGCTGTCTAAAGTTCTGGCACCTGGTTAGCTAGCATCTAGGTGCTGCCTGGGATTGTCCAAGGAGCCCAAAAGAGCAATTAGGCAAGAAAAAGAAGTAAAAGGCATCCAAATCAAACAGGAAGAAGTAAAATTGTTCCTGTTTGCAGATGGAATGATATCATATATGGAAAACCGTAAAGTCTCCACCAAAAAAAAAAAACTGTTTGAAACTAATAAATTCAGTGAAGTGGTAGGATAGAAAATCAATATACAAAAATCAGTCGCATTTTTTTATATATTAACAACAAACTATGGGAAGGAAATTCAGAAAACAATCTCATTTACAATAGCATCAAAAATAAAATAAAATACTTTGGAATAAATTTAACCAAGGAAGCAAAAGATCTGTACACTGAAAACCATAAAACACTGATGAAAGAAATTTAACAAGACACAAATAAATGGAAAGATATTTCGTGCTCGTGGATAGGAAGAATTAATGCTTTTAAAATGTCCATACTACTCAAAGTGATCTACAGATTCAATTGAATCCTTAGCAAAATTCCAATAGCTTTTTTCACAGAAATAGAAAAAACAATTCTAAAATTGGTATGGAACCACAAAATACCCCAAATGGACAAAACCATCTTGAAAAAGAACAATGCTGGAGGCATCACAGGGCCTGATTTCAAACCATGTTTCAAAGCTCTAGTAATCAAAACAGTATGCAATTAGCATAAAACCAGATACATAGATGGATGGAACAGAACAGTAGAATACGACACCCCAGAAATAAACCCACAGATACCTGCTGAATTAATTTTTGACAACCCGTGATATCACTCAAAAGTGGAATATTTTTTTTAAAAAAACAAATATATATATATCTCATACTCACATGGGCGCTGGACCATGCCGGGCGCACGCCGGCCCAGGGCTTCCCTGAGGCCAGGACGGCAAGTTGGAGTCCTCACACCGGCTCAGCTGAGCTTTCCGCCCCCACCGGCTCTGGGACGGAGCCGCGACCCTGGGGGAGAGGCGGCGCCCTCGAAGCTTGGCTGGCAGGCCTGCCGCCGGGTCAGGGACCGCGGGCGCCTGACAGGCAGCATGGACCCGGGCGGGCGGGTGGGTGCGTGCCCTGGACCTCTCTGCGCCGCCGCCTGACGCAGCGAGGGGCGGTGCCCGCCGCGGCAACGCCCCCAGGCCCCACTCGGCGCGGCGGTCATGGGTCTCACAGAAGCCGCGGAGCTCTGCGTGCCGCTTGAGAGCAGATCCTGTCCCGGAGTCTTTGTTCCATGATGTGAGGGTGAGTGTGGTGGTGGTGTCGGGACGTCGGACCCGAAGGCCACCTCCCTCTTTCATCATCCTCCCCTGGGGCTGTGGCGCCTTCCTGCCCCCGTGCCTGACGGCCTTGCCATGTGGTGATGCTTGACGGGGTCTTCTGTCCCCAGGAGAGCCTGAAGCATCTTCTTTGGCCCTAGGTGAGGACAGAGGAGCTGGCTGTGACCTTGGCCCTGTCCTGGATGTCCCAGCCTTGGGCTGAATGGCGGCACCCCCGCTGGGCCTTCCGGTGCTGACCCACCTGCTGGCAGCCCTCTTTGGCATGGCTCATGGGCTGCCGTCACAGGATCCGGGTGGCTGCCCGTGGGTGGTAAAAGACCTCCCCGAGGGTCCCCTCCTACCTCTCTGTGCTTGTGGCGCTGGACACCCTGGGTCTGCTGCTGGTGGTGACTCTGTGGCAGCAGTCGGCCCCAGGCAAGGGCGAGGGGGCCCCCATCCTGCTGCCACCTTCTAGGGTCTCCTGCTGCTGTTGCTGTCACCGCCAGCTGTACTCACAAGGGGCCCAGGGCCTGGCCTGCAAATGGGAGCCCCAGGAGTGGAGGAAGAGGCCTGGTGTGGCAGGAGCTACCCGGCCAGGTGGCAGGCATCACCCCCAGCCCAGACCCTGCAGCCCATCGGTGGTGCCTGTCTGCTGGGCCTGCTGGCCACCGCCAACGCTCTGACCAAGGATGGGTTGCCTGTTGTGCAGAGCTCGTTCTGCCCGCCCTACGGACACCTGACCTACCACTTGGCCGTGGTGCTGGGCAGTGCCGCCTCACCTGCTTCCTGACCATGGGCGTTCTATGCAGGTCCCTGGCAGGGCTGGGCAGTCTCTCTCTGCTGGGCATGCTCTTTGGGGCCTGCCTGATGGTGCTGGCAATCCTGAGCCCCTGCCCACCCCTGGTGGGCACCTCTGCAGGGGTGGTCCTTGCGGTGGTGTTGTAGATTCTGTGTCTGGGCATGTTCTCATACGTGAAGGCGGCTGCCAGCTCCCTGCTGCACGGGGGGAATGGGGAAGTGGGGAGCTGTCACTGCTGGCGGCAGGCCTGGCCATCCAGGAGGGCTCCCTTTTCAGCGCTGTTGTCATATTCCCTCTCACCATCTACCACGCGTTCCCCAGCAGGAGGAACCATGTGGCCCAATGTGCCTTCTAAACCTGGGCAGGTGGGGACTTTGCTCCACCCCACCTGTCTTCAGATTGGGGCTGCCACAGTTCCTGAGTGCCCACAGCCCAGAGAGGCCCACCCCACACACAGCATGCTGTAGGATGCCTGCGCTCTCCACAGGAGAATCTGGGGACCACAGAGCAGGCTCGAAGCCAAAGCCAAGCTGGGGATGTGGACTTGGCCCTGGGCCTGGGATCTGTGTGGGATTTGTACAATAAAGCATTTTTATTCAAAAAAAAGAAAAAATCAAAAGAAGCAGAGTAGAACGATGGTTGCCAGGTGTTGGGGTGGGGGTGGGGGGTGAGGGAAATGAGAAGAGACCGGTGAAGAGTACAAACTTTGTTATAAAGTGAATAAGTTCTGTGGGTCTAATGTATGGCATGGTGTCTATAGTTGATTAGACTGTACTGTATATTTTGAAATTTGCTAAGAGAGTAGCTCTTAAGTGTTCTCACAAGCACACACAAAAAAGATAAATATATAACGTGATGGAGGTGATGGACATGTTAACTTGATTGTGGGAATTCTTTCACGAGTATATGGATATGAAATCATCACATTGTACCCTTTAAATATATTACAATTTTATTTGTCCATTATACCTCAGTAAAGCTGAAAACAAAAAGGAATGAAATATGATACATGCTATAGTGTGGATGAACCTTGAATACGTAACACTGAGTGAAAGAAATCAGACACAGAGGGTCACATATTGTATGATTCCATTTATATGAAATACCCAGAAGAATGAAATCCAGAGATAGAACACAATGGTGGTTGACAGAGGCTGGGGAGAGGAAGGAATGGGGAGAAACTGTTTAATGGATAGGGGTTTTACTCTGGAGTGATGGAAATGTTTTGGAACTAGATAGAGGTGGTGGTTTCACAACATTGTGATTGTGCTAAATGCCACCAAATTGTTCACTTTAAAATGATTCTTTTTATGTTATGTGAATTTGACGTTCATAACTTATTTTTAAAGAGCACTTATTAGACAAAAATAGTAGATGGCATATCTAATCAAGCTTTAGATGTGAATTGCCAATTAGTTGAGATCTAATTAAGCTTTGTAATAACTAACACAATTTATTTTCTCCAGAAATCTTGATGGAAAGACTTTCAAAAGATTAGATCCACAGTGAATGACAGTCATCATTGCCAAAATATTAACATAACAAGAAAAGTTGCTAATTTGTTTGCAATTTACTGAAGAAACAAACATTGTCAAGATAGTGGGGAGGATTTGTTGATGCTGAATCTCTGCCACATTTGTACAGGGAAGCCTTAAAGCACCTTTATCTTTTAAACAAAATATAAATTGCTTTTTGATTCAACACTGCTAGCCTAACAAGTGGGAAATTTCTCCTATTTTAAATTCAGCTGAAGATGAGAATTATATCTAAGTGTATAATGAATGAGAGCTATTTAGAAACATGAATGTAAATGTTCTGTGGCTTATGGTCAGTCTTTGTTTTCAACAGCTTATGCATTTGGCTTCTCTAGCTTGTATTTGTATTCTGATTGTGAAGATTATTTCTGAATCTTTGTTTCACATATTGCAATGCCATCTGACATTGGAAAACCTGGAAGATTTGATTACTTTGGGTTTGGTTTTCTTTTGTTTGAATGCAAATCAAAACGACATGGAAACATCACAAGCATTTTTGCAATTTGCACTTTAACAGGAAAAAATCAAACATTAGTTTCTTCCTTTGGATTTCAATAGGAGGCAACGTGATATGGAGTTAGGGAGTCAGGGCGATCTAGATTTGAACCCAGGTCCTGCCCTTAAAAACTTACATTGCAGTGCACATAATAGGTAGCTATAATTATTACCATTATCCAAAAAAGCAGAGGTTTGAAAGAGAAGAAAAGGGAAGTATATGAGAAAGGAAGGAGAAGAGATTAGGAAAAGGAAGAGGAAAGTGAGGAAAGAATAAATTAGAATTTCAAGAGAATCTAATTGGTGATTTATGCTGAAATGGAAAAGCAAGAATCCTGAATCTTTGCCCTGGTTATTCCTCTGATTTTACTATTCGTTCTTCCTTTTCTTTGCTTTCCTCTCTTTGGGGTTGTTACTTAAAATGTCTCATCAGTTTCCATCTCCTCTTGGGTAATACTCTGTGAATACACAGAATTCATTAATGGGATAAAGGAATAACAAAGCAGTGAGATAAACAAGATTTGTAAGGTCAGATTTTAACTAGATCTGAACATAATGGAAATCTAGTGTTTCAAGCCCAAAGACTTGACAACTTTACTTTTCCTAATGCATCTTTTTTCTGACTATTAAAGTCACTATTAATACATGATTCCCCACAGAAAGTTTAGAAACACAGGAAAGTACTAGGAAAAAATTACAATCACAGTAAACATCCCCACCCTGATATAACACAGGTAGTATTTTATTTTTTTCTTTCCAGTCTTTTTTTTTTAGTCTGTGGTCTCAGTCTGTAATGTAATATTGTCCTCTGATGTTTTAGTTTTCATTATGTCATGAGCACTTTCCATGTCATTTTTTCCAAAAATACCATTTCTATTGTGTAGATGTATCTTAGTTCCATGTAACATTAATAAAACATTAATGTTAAACCTTCTGCCCCAACGTGCACCCCGACCCCAAACACTTCCCCTCAGAATCGTAGCAGAGCTGTAAAAGGAAGGTAACCTGGGCCTTAAGATTTAAGTATTGTCTGGGGCCTCCCTGGTGGCGCAGTGGTTGAGACTCTGCCTGCCAATGCAGGGGACACAGGTTCGAGCCCTGGTCTGGGAAGATTCCACGTGCCACGGAGCAACTACGCTCGTGAGCCACAACTACTGAGCCTGCGCGTCTGGAGCCTGTGCTCCACAACAAGAGAGGCCGCGATAGTCAGAGGCCCGTGCACCGCGATGAAGAGTGGCCCCCGTTTGCCACAACTGGAGAAAGCCCTCACACAGAAACAAAGACCCAACACAGCCATAAATAAATAAATAATTTTTTAAAAAAAGATTTAAGTGTTGTCATATGTATCTTAGTTTTACAAGTAAAAATTCAAGGTGTATCTGAAAAATCTAAAAACTTAGAAAAGATTGAGAAATAAGACACAGCCTTTTTCCCAAGTATTTTTTACTCTTCATATTGTATTACACCTCTCATTTCCACATCAACTTCCATATAAGTGTAAAGAAAGCTTTTCCCCTCAAGTTCTTTTTTGACTTGAATTTGTTGCTTGCTTTAGCAAAGGCAAGGCCATGCCCTCCAGGAGACAAAGAGATCATTCTGGCCACAGACATGCTCAGGCCTTGACTTTTCCTTAGTCAGAAAGGCAATTTGCCCACAAAATTAACTAAGTCATGTCTCAGCTGACTGCAAGTCAATGGTTTTCCCTCAAATTTGGTCCAACTTACCCCAGACCTGACATAAAAATTAAAAAATAAAATGAAAACCAATTCAGGTGCTACCTTGAGCATTTGGGGTTTTGTTTATTTCAAAAAAGAAAGTGTGGGGCTTCCCTGGTGGCACAGTGGTTGAGAATCTGCCTGCTAATGCAGGGGACACGGGTTCGAGTCCTGGTCTGGGAAGATCCCACATGCCACGGAGCAACTGGGCCCGTGAGCCACAACTACTGAGCCTGCGCATCTGGAGCCTGTGCTCCGCAACAAGAGAGGCCACGGCAGTGAGAGGCCCGTGCACCGCGATGAAGAGTGGCCCCCACTTGCCACAACTAGAGAAAGCCCTTGCACAGAAAACGAAGACCCAACACAGCCAAAAAAATAAAAATAAATAAATTAAAAGAAGGCTCAACATTTAAAAAAAAAGAAAAGAACCAGCTTTAAAAAAAAAAGAAAGAAAGAAAGTGAAATGCACAGTTTCTTTTTAATTCTCTGGAGACAAGAATTAGGGAGAGGCATCTTAAATATTTCAACTCCCTTAAATATTTTAACCTCCTCATAAACGTTATGCACTAAATAAATATTTGTTGATATGAGCAAATGAATGAATAAATTTCAGCATTTAATAATGTAGATAAATATTTGTTGGTATGAACAAATGAATGAATAAATTTTAGCATTTAATAATGTAGAGTTCGGAAACCAGGGAACAGGAGTCAACTCTTGTGAGCCTCAGTATTGCGGAAAGAGGTGGCAATAGAAACATGTTTGAGTCCTGCCATCTCTGTTTTCTAGTTTTGTTTTGTGCAGGTCACTCTGAAATTTTTTTTTTTCCTCATGAGAAGTAAAAATCTGGCTGAGCCTTAGTTTCCCCATCTGTTTACAAAATTACATTGTAACCATTTGTCTTCACAGATGGGGGTGATGAGTTGAGATAATCGTGATTATTCATGTATGCTGTAAACAGCAGAGTAAATGGAGAGCAACAGACCTCAGACCACATTTACCCATGCCAGCTTGGGCAAGTGACTCAAATTCAATAAGCCTGTTTTCTTACCAGTGAAATGCGGATAATACAAACTTAGGAAACAGCAGCTTTAAAATGTGATAATATGTGTAACATGCATTGCAGAGGCCTGGCTTCTAACAGTAGAAGCCAGGCCTCTGCAACGCATGTTACACATATTATCCCCTTCTGCTTCACAACAGAAGCTTATCTGGGGACTGTCTTTCAGGCTCATCATGGTACATGTAGCCCAAGACAGGAAGTATCGAACCAAAAATCTGGCCTCTTCAGAGTTCTTCCGGTTTCCGGGCTCCAGCACTTCTTCCAGTGCTGCGCCCTCTGATCTTTTCCAGCCATTAAATACACTTTTCCTGGGGAATTAAAATTGTTTAAACTTGTCAAGAATTTTTAGATGTAGATTAAGTTGTAATTATGTTTCAGGAACTCTTGATGCTACAATTTAAAAAGTAAGGGAAAATACTTGTTTGTATTTCACTTTTTTCACTTTTTTTTCCCCTCAGCTGATTTCTTAAAAATAGAACAACTTTCACTATTCATGACATATATATCAGGCAGAATAATATTGGGAAACTCCTAGTATTTAACATCAGACATTTAGCAGGTGTTAATGATGAAATTTTGTGTTCAAACATTAATAATTTTAATAAGTAGTTTAAGGAGTCAACTTCAGAATTAGTTTTGCTTTGTTAATTAAATGATTACCACCCGATAATATAATTTCAAGAACATATTTTATTAATGAAAGTGTAATGAACAAAAACCAATTATGCTGAAGTTGCTACAGTGATTTAAGTTTATTTGAAATATTTTTGCTTCCATTTACATCCTTGCAAAGTGAATTTTTATGTTTTTCAAAATAAAGGGGAATTGAGCCCCCAGACACACCCTCCCCCAAGGAGCTCACCCATTTTGAAGCCATGTAAACTGTTTAATATATAGTGAGAGACTATGGCCCCCAAAGTCTTGCAACAGTTAATTCATGTACCATACAAAGAATAGTCTTTGTGATAGTTTATTTCCAGCTAGCAGCCATTAATTTTTTTCCTCCTGATACCATTCCCCCATCATACAATGGAATCTATTTTTTATGTCATTCCCCCATGGAAAAGTAGAATCTATTCCCTTCCTCCCCTTGAAACTGCTGGATTGAGAGACTTGATTGACCAACAGAATGCAGAGGAATGATGCTCTGGGACTTTTGAAGCTACGTAATTGGAAGCCTTACAGCTTGGTATACTTTTGCTTTCTCTTAAAATGCTCTGGAGGTAGCCAGCTACCACTTGAGAAGTTTCACTCCTGTGGCACCACTAATGTAATAAGCCCAAGCAACTTGGAGAGGCCCTGGAGTGTGAGAAGCTATATGGAGAATGAGAGGTACCCAGGAGCACTGAGAAGCCAGTTATGTGAGTGAAAAAGCCATGTTGGGAACAGGCCTTCAAGCCACAGCCACCCCAGTTGATGCCACAGGGAAGAGAGGAACTGCCCAGTGAAGCCTTTCCCAAAATCCTAACTTACAAAATTTTGAACAAAATAAAATGGTTGTTTAAGCTAATAAATTTTGGCATTGTTACTCAGTGATAACTGCAATACAAAAAACTAATCTTCTCTTAGAAATTTGGTGTCATTGATCCATCAACAGTTCACAAATACTCACTTTTTTTCCCATTGTGTGACATTGGTATGAGCTGATCTACTTAAACTTTTTCACTTAGTTTCGATTGTGATCAGTCACAAACATTTATGAGACAACTGGGCAGAGTTCAAGATGCAGATTCTGGATGGAGAAGATGGAGAAGTTAAACAGCTTATATAGTAGTAAAACCTCCAACCCTGGCTTCATGTAGCTCAATAAACTTCCAAGGAATAATGGAAAAAATGTGCAGGATTCAGCCTGTTGGGTCAATTTCATAAGGGTATATTTCGTATATTAACATTAGAATTAGATTAACATTAATGTTAATCTAATTAACATTAGATTCCTTCCTTCCACCAACTTGCAGGAAGAAATCAAGTGGAACAGTTAAGAAAATGTTGCCTTAGATAAGGTGAATAATACAAATGCAGTCTAACTAAGCATAAGCTCTATCTATGATTATTTGGGTTATTAAATAATTTGCCCTACAATCACCTTTAGCAAGATAACTGAAAATTTTTAATTACAAGCCCTGAAATTAAAAACTCAATAGTTACAAAACACAGAGACTTGTGACAAAGACTTGACAATGGAAAATAAAGTCTGAAATAATTTCCTTCTAAAAGTGAAAATTTTTGATACATCACATTGTGGTGATGAATAAAAATGTAGGTTTTTGTTTAAGAAACCAACATGAACAAGCTAGAGGAATTCAAATTATTTTAATAAAATGTATTTTCTTCACTGTAGTTTTTAGAAATGAAAGATGAGAGGATTGAAACCAAAAATATGACCACAAGAGAAAATATAAAAACTCTGCTCCCAGGTAATGCTCGGATGAAAATAACATACATGCTCATGTCTCATAAATGTACCTTTTTATCACAGTTTAATATTAAATTATTTATGCTTTTTTATTTCCTTTGTATTGAATTTTTTAGCCCTAGTTGGAGACAATAAATCAGAAATTAAAAGACATTGAGTTTTAGACTTTTTACAGACTGACATGTCATTGATTAATGTAAATATTTAGAGTTTAGAAAGCTCTAAAAAGTTACAACTTGGGCTTCCCTGGTGGCGCAGTGGTTGAGAGTCCACCTGCTGATGCAGGGGACGCGGGTTCGTGCCCTGATCCGGGACAATCCCAGATGCCGCGGAGCGGCTAGGCCCGTGAGCCATGGCCACTGAGCCTGCGCGTCTGGAGCCTGTGCCCCACAACGGGAGAGGCCACAACAGTGAGAGGCCCATGTACAGCAAAAAAAAAAAAAAGTTAACAACTTTATTTAGAAAACAAGGGAAATTGTGCACAGTTACAATTTGTACCTTTTATTACTATCATATTGCAGTCAATTATCCTGTCAATATTTTTGCTTTTTTTCTTAAGGGAACTAGATATGGTATTTTTATTTTATTTTTCTGATAATCTCTTTTCATTATTCTATTATACTTCAAAGGGCATTTGACAGCGTTTCAGAGACATATTCAGAATAGATAAGCCTGGGTCATTAGCACCAAGACATGGCCCACCCAAGAGCCTGTAGGCCTCAGTGCTGGGACACAGCAGGCTAAACAACAAACAAGGTGGAACACAGTCCCTCCCATCAACAGACAGGCTGCCTAGAGACTTCCTGAGCCCACAGTACCTCCAGACATACCCCTAGACACAGCCCTGCCCACAAGAGGGCCAAGATTCAGCTCCACCCACCAATGGGAAGGCACCCGCCCCTCTCACTAGGAAGCTTGCATAAGTCTCTGAGCCAGCCTCACCCACCAGGGGACAGACACCAAGGGCAAGAAAACTAAAATCCCACATCCTGTGTAACTGAGTCCACAAACACAGGTCAGAACCTACTTTGTGACCAGCTGGTCCCTGGCCCTTGGGTGACAGAAGAGGAGTGTACTGCTGGGACACGTAGGACACCCCCTACAGAGGGCCACTTCTCCAATGTCAAGAAACATAATTAACTTTCCACATACATAAAAGTAAAAATAGAAATTTAGACAAAATGAGACATCGGGGAACATGTTCCAGACAAAGGAACAATATAAAACCCCAGAAGAACTAAGTGATGTGGAGATAGGCAATCGACCTGAGAAAGAGTTCAGAGTAATGATCGTAAAGATAACCCAAGAACTCATGAAAAGAATGGATGCACAGGGTGAGAAGTTACAAGAAGTTTTTAACAAAGAGTTAGAAAATATAAAGAACATCCAAACAGAGTTGGATACAATAAATGAAATGAAAAAATTGCAGAATAATTGAGGCAGAAGAACAGATAAGTGAGCTAGAAGACAGAGTGGTGGAAATCACTGCCACAGAACAGAAGAAAGAAAAAAGAATGAAACAAGGACAGTTTTAGAGACCACTGGGACAAAGTCAAACACACCAATATTCACATTATAGGGGTCCCAGAAAGAGAAGAGAGAAGGAAAGAACCTGAGAAAATATTTGAAGACATAATAGCTGAAAACTTCCATAATATGGGAAAGAAAATAGTTACCCAAGTCCAGGAAGCTCAGAGTCCCATACAGGATTAACTCAAGGAGGAACATGCTGAGGCACATACTACTCAAACTGACAAAAATTAAAGAAAAAATATTAAAAGCAATGAGGGCAAAGTAACAAATAACATACCAGGGAATCCCCATAATGCTATCAGCTGATTTTTCATCAGAAACTCTGCAGGCCAGAAGGGAGTGGCATGATATATTTAAAGTGATGAAAGGGAAAAACCTACAGCCAAGAATACTCTACCCAGCAAGGCTCTTGTTCAGATTCAACAGAGAAATCAAAAGCTTTAGATACAAACAAAAGGTAAAAGAATTCAGTATCACTAAATCGGCTTTACAACAAATGCTAAAGGAACTGCTCTAGGCAGAAAGAAAAAGCCACAACTAGAAAAAAGAATTACAACCTGGGAAAGCTCACTGGGAAAGCAAACATACAGTAAAGGTAAGAAATAATCCACACACAAATATGATATCTAAACCAGTAATCGTGAGAGGAGGAGAGTACAAATGCAGGATATTTGAAATGCGTTTGAAATTAAGAGATCAGCAACTTAACCATACAATCATGCATCTGTGTGTATATGTGTGTGTATGTGTGTGTATGTATATATATACACACACATATTTATACAGTGTGTGTACATATATATATATGTACACACACACACTGCTATATCCAAATCTCAGGGTAACTGCAAACCAAAACTCTGTAATAGATATATACACAAAAAAGAAAAAGGAATCCAAAAACAACACTAAAGAAAGTCATCAAATCACAAGAGAAGAGAACAAAAGAGGAAAGGAAAACCTACAAAAACAAATCCAAAACAATTAACAAGATGGCAATAAGAACATACATATCAATAATTACCTTAAGTAGAAATGCTCCAACCAAAAGACATACACTGGCCGAATGGGTACAAAAACAAGAACCATATATGTGCTGTCTACAAGTGACCCACTTCAGATCTAAAGACACATAAGACTGAGAGTGAGTGGATGGAAAAAGGTATTCCATGCAAACGGAAATCAAAAGAAAGTTGGAGTAGCAATACTCATATCAGACAGATAGACTTTAAAACAAAGACTGTTACAAGAGACAAAGAAGGGGACTACATAATGACCAAGGGATCCATCCAATAAGAAGATATGACAATTTAAATATATATGCACCCAACATAGGAGCACCTCAATATATAAGGCAAATGTTAACTGACATAAAAGAAGAAATCAACACTAACACAATAATAGTGGGGGACTTTAACACCCCACTTACACCAAGGGACAGATCATCCAGACAGAAAATCAATAAGTAAACACGGTCCTTAAATGACACGTTAGACCGGAAGGACTTGACATTTAGAGAGC
The DNA here is from genome assembly GCF_000442215.2 of Lipotes vexillifer. NCBI lineage: Eukaryota > Metazoa > Chordata > Mammalia > Artiodactyla > Lipotidae > Lipotes > Lipotes vexillifer. The sequence continues at coordinate 607,994 of NW_006777801.1, forward strand.
ATTCCACCTGAAAGCAGCAGAATACACATTCCTTCTCAAGTGCACATGGACCATTCTCCAGAATAAATCAAATATTGGACCACAAAGCAAGCCTTGGTAAATTTTAAAAAATGGAAATCATTTCAAGCATCATTTCCAACTACAACATTATGAGATTAGAAATCAACTACAAGAAAAAACTGCAAAAGACACAAACATATGGAAGCTAAATAATATGCTAACTGAACAACAAATGGATCACTGAAGAAATCAAAGAAATGAAAAAAAAACAAACCTAGAAACAAATTAAAACAAAAATATAAAGATCCAATACCTATGGGACACAGCAAAAGCAGTTCTAAAAGGGAAGTTTAGAGCAATGCAATCTTACCTCAGGAAATAAGAATATCTCAAATAAACAACCTAACCTTACACCTGAAGGAACTAGAGAAAGAAGAACAAACAAAACCCAAAGGTAGTAGAAGGAAAGAAATCATAAAGATCAGAGCAGAAATAAATGAAATAGAGATGAAGAAAATAGAAAAGATCAATGAAACTAAAAGCTGGTTCTTTGAGAAGATAATCAAAATTGATAAACCTTTAGGCAGACTCATCAAGGAAAAGAAAAAGGGAGAGGACTCAAATCAATAAAATTAGAAATAAAAAAGAAGTTACAACTGACACCACAGAAATACAAAGGGCCATAAGAGACTACTACAAGCAACTATATGCCAACAAAATGGAAAACCTAGAAGAAACAGAAAAATTCTTAGAAAGATACAATCTCCCAAGACTGAACCAGGAAGAAATAGAAAATATGAACAGACCAACTACGAGTACTGAAATTGGATCTGTGTTTTAAAAACTCCCAACAAACAAAAGTCCAGGACCAAATGGCTTCACAGGAGAATTATATCAAACATTTAGAGAAGAGTTAACACCCATCCTTCTCAAACTATTACAAAAAAAATTGCAGGGAAAGAACTTCCAAACTCATTCCATGAGGCTGCCATCACCCTGATACCAAAACCAGATAAAGATACCGCAAAAAAAAAAAAAAAAAAAAAAAAAAAAAGAAAATTACAGGCCAGTATCACTAATGAACATAAACACAAAAATCCTCAACAAAATACTAGCAAACCAAATCCAACAATACAATAAAAGGATTATACACCATGATCAAGTGGGATTTATCCCAGAGATGCAAGGATTTTTCAATGTCCACAAGTCAATCAGTGTGATACATCACATTAACAAATTGAAGAATAAAAACACATGATCATCTCAATAGGTACAGAAAAAGCTTTTGGTAAAATCCAACATCTATTTATGATAAAAACTCTCCAGAAAGTAGGCATAGCAGGAACCTACCTCAACATAATAAAGGTCATATATGACAAGCCCACAGCTAACATCATACTCAGATGTGAAAAGCTGAAAACATTTCCTCTAAGATCAGGAACAAGACAAGGATGTCCACTCACACCACTTTTATTCAACATTGTTTTGGAAGTGCCAGCCACAGAAATCAGTGAAGAAAAAGAAATAAAAGGAATCCAACTTGGAAAAGAAGAAGTAAAACTGTCAACTTTGCAGATGACATGATACTATGCATAGAAAATGTATTTAAAGATGCTGCCGGAAAACTACTATAGCTCATCAATGAATCTGGTAAAGTAGCAGGATAGAAAATTAGTGCACAGAAATCTGCTGCATTTGTATACACTAACAACGAAAGATCAGAAGGAGAAATTAAGGAAACAATCCCGTTTACCATTGCATCAAAAAGGATAAAACACCAAGGAATAAACCTACCTAAGGAGGCAAAAGACCTGCACTCCAAACACTATAAGACAATGACAAAAGAAATCAAAGATGACACAAACAGATAGAAAGATATACCATGTTCTTGGCGAGGAAGAATCAATATTGTGAAAATGACTATACTACCCAAGGCAATCTACAGATTCAATGCAATCCCTATCAAATTACCAATGGCATTTTTCACGGAACTAGAACAAAAAATTTTACAATTTGTATGGAAACACAAAAGACCACAAATAGACAAAGCAATCTGGAGAAAGAAAAATGGAGCTGAAAGAATCAGGCTCCCTGACTTCAGACTATACTACAAAGCTACAGTAATCAAAACAGTATGGTACTGGCACAAAAACAGAAATATAAATCAATGGAACAGGGTAGAAAGTCCAGAGATAAACCCATGCCCCTATGGTCACCTAATCTATGACAAAGGAGGCAAGAATCTATAATGGAGAAAAGACAGTCTCTTCAATAAATGGTGTTGGGAAAACTGGCCAGCTACATGTTAAAAAATGAAATTAGAACACTCCCTAACACCATACACAAAAATAAATTCAAAATGGATTAAAGACCTAAATGTAAGGCCAGACACTATAAAACTCTTAGAGGAAAACATAGGCAGAACACTCTCTGACATAAATCACAGCAAGATCTTTTTTGATCCACCTCCTAGAGTAAAGGAAATAAAAGCAAAGATAAACAAATGGGACCTAATTAAACTTAAAAGCTTTTGCACAGCAAAGGAAATCATAAATAAAATGAAAAGACAACCCACAGAATGGGAGAAAATATTTGCCAATGAAGTGACCAGCAAGGGATTAATCTCCAAAATATACAAACTGCTCATGCAATTCAATATCAAAAAAAAAACAAAAAACAACCCAATCAACAAATGGACAGAAGATCTAAATAGACATTTCTGCAAAGAAGACATACAGATGGCCAAAAAGCACATGAAAAGATGATCAACATCACTAATTATTAGAGAAATGCAAATGAAGACTACAATGGTCAGAATGGCCATCATCAAAAAGTCTACAAACAATAAATGCTAGAGAAGGTGTGGAGAAAAGGGAACCCTCCTACACTGTTGTTGGGAATGTAAACTGGTGCAGCCACTATGGAGAACAGTATGGAGCTACCATATGATAGAGCTACCATATGATCCAGCAATCCTACTCCTGGGCATATATCCAGAGAAAACCATAATTTGACAAGTTATGTGCACACCAATGTTCATTGCAGCACTACTTACAATAGCCAGGACATGGAAGTAACCTAAATGTCCATCAATGGATGAATGGATAAAGAAAATGTGGTACATGTATACAATGGAATATTACTCAGCCATAAAAAAGAACAAAATAATGCCATTTGAGGCAACATGGATGGACTTAGTGATTGTCATACTGAGTGAAGTAAGTCAAAGACAAATATCATATATCACTTATATGTGGAATAAAAAAAATGATACAAATAAGCTTATTTACAAAATAGAAATAGACTCATAGGCACAGAACACAGACTTATGTTTACCAAAGGGGAAGAGAGGGGGGTTATATTAGGAGTTCGGGATTAAAATATACACCCTACATATAAAATAGATAACCAACAGGACCTACCATATACTCAATATCTTGTAATAACCTATAATGCAAGAGAATGTAAAGAAAGAATATATATATTATATATATATAACTGAGTTCACATATATATATATGTGATTATATATGTAATTAAAATTATATGTAATTTGTATGTATATGTAATTTAAATTTTATATGTATGTACATACATGTTATATACATGTAATTTGTGTGTATGTGTAATTAAATTTTTTTAATTATAAAAAATGAAAGCTGAATCCTTAGGTGCCAAAGCTTCCCTATGAGTTTGAACTTTCAAAATAAAGAAAAAAGAGAATAGATAAGCCTGGGCTTGATGAGATGGGTTAATTTAAATATCTGAAATTTACCTTTTTCTAGTCCCCTCACAGTCATTCTTACGTCTTCCATCCAAGCTTGAAAATTAAACAATTGTTTTAATCCACTGTGTTTGCAGATAGTAAAGAGACCCTCCAAGCTTCCTTTTATACTTTTAAACATATTTTTTACTTCTGCCTCCAAAATCTTAAGTCAAACCATTTGGACACTGTGCTTATTGGTTTAAATACTTTAGGACTTGGTATAGGTGCTGTTTGTCACTACAGATTCCTTCTCTGTCATGTGTGAAGCACAAGGGAGAATGAGCATATAACTTGTTTCGAAAATCGTTCTGAGGGTAGCTCCACTTCAAAAGCTTCGGGTCCAACTTTGAAGTTTGCTCCACTTCAAAAGCTTTGCCTTGAAGTGTGTTATGGAGAGAAATACACACCAAGACATCCTGAATTTTAAGGTTTATTGAGAATTACTTCCTGTGGAGAAAAATAAAAGCAAGATAATAAATGAGGGGAAATCAATCTGAAAAAAAACGTGAAGAGATGTAGAAATAGAATTTTTATTTATAAAAAAAGCTTTATTTTGCAAAAGTTTTAGCACACTTTTTCTTCATGGTTTATTGTATTAGAAACTTTAAACTAAAAGATTGTTCATTTCAAATAAAATAATATTGTAAATATTTGAGTATTTTTAAATCCAATAAAATTTAAAATAGCATTAAATAGAGACCACCATATAGAGTCAAGGGTAACAAAGAACAATGCTATTTGTCTTTGTCATGTAAAAACAGTTTAAAGTATCACTTCCTGAAAAGAGGAACAGAAGAAATGTAGTATAAAAGATACATGTTATTTGCATTTATCTAGAAGTTACAATTAAACTATGATAGTCCCTTAAGGACAGGGGTGTTTTCTGTTTTGTTCACTGATGTGTCTCTTTCACTAGGTTAATGCCAGCCACATTATGAGTACTCAAAAATCATTTACTAAGTAAATGAATCAATTACTGATAAACCAGAGAGGATACAGAGAAAAGATAGCAAAGTGTTCTCAGGAATAGAATGTGAATGTTTACTACTCACAGATTATTAAAATCAGAAATTATCTAAACCTTTGCTCCTCAAAGTGTGGTTCACAGACCGGCAGCATCAGCATCACCTGAGGATTTGTTAAGATGTGCAGATTCTTAGAGCCCATCCAGATGTATTGAATGAGAATCTGCATTTAAGAAAACTGCAGGTGATTCACATGCACAATAAAGTTGGAAAAGCCCACACTTAGATGACTTTGGTGTCCACAGTAGAGTCATATCTCAGGACACAGGGAGCAAGTGTGCTAACTTACCACAGGATGGAACTGAAATAAGAGGCCTTGGGGAAATGCTTCGCACAGCTGCTATGACAAAGAGTCGATCTGAGGAATAGGCACAGCATCCAAAAGGAAACAGAAGTCTCTGAGCATAAACTTCAACAAAGTATTGTTGAAGACCATACTTCCAAATAAGTGGGAGTGGTAGGGGTGGGGGAAGCAGTGGCCCATTCAGACAGGTTTCTTGGAAGTCCAAAAAGGCAGTAAGCACCTTTTGGTACCTTGGATGGCCCATGTAGGTTACAGAGCCTCAGACACTGGGCTGGAATATAAGAGAAGGACTCTGAGTTTGGAATGAAAAAAGGAAGGAAGGAAGAAAGGAGTAAAGGTGGGACGGAAAGAAGGAAGGATCCAGAAATGTGTGAGAAGACCAGAAGATAATCTCAGAACAGAAGAAAAGAAGAGGAAAAAACTGTTTCTATAAAGATCTACTATGTGACAGACACTGACCAGATGCTTTGCATAGAGTATATGGTTAAATTCCACTAGATATGTATTATTATCTGAATTTTCAGATGAAAGGAAAAAAAATACTGAGGCTCAGAGAATAGAAAACCATAAATAGTCATTTCAGAGGAATCACATGACCAAAACATATGAAAAGCTCAGCTTCGTGAGAAATCAGGGAAATGCAAATCAAGACCATTTTATAACTATAGATTTCTAAAAATGAAGAGGCCTGACAGCACCAAGTTTTGTAGCCCATGTGGATTAATAGGTTCTTTTATACATTACTGGTGGGAGTATAAATTGGTATAATCACTTTGGAAAAAATTTCAGCATCATCTCATAAAACTGAAGCTATGCATACCCTTCAAACTAGCAATTCCATTCTTAGACATATACTCTTAACTATAGACAATCTTGTGCATGTGAACAAAAAGACTTTTTGCAGCAGCATGAGATAATAATAGCCAAACTGGAAACAATTAAACATACATTGACTGAAGAGTAGATAGATAAATTGTGGTATAGTCATACAGTGGAGTAATTTACAGCAATGAAAATTAATGAACTAAATCTGCATCCAGTAATATGGATAAATCTTTGTAATATTTTATTTAGAGAAATAAGCAAGTTCTAAAAGACTACATATAATATGAAACCTTTAAGCAAATTAAACTAAAAATATTGAAGCATATGTGATATTAAAACTAAAAGAATAAGTCAAAGGAATGATAAGCACAAAATTCAAGATAGTGACAACAGGAAGGGAAGAAGTAGATGGAGGAAATAGAGAGGAGCATAAATATGAAAGTTGCACCATAGTTCTTGAATTGGATCATGGATTGAAGGGTACAAATTATATTATTAAATAAATGAATCCAAAGGCCAATGATTAAACTATATAATAAACAAAGATGATCATTAACTCAGTGCTGTACACTGACCATCCTAATTTGGAAAAGAAAAAGAAAAGAATAATCAGGGCTTCCCTGGTGGCGCAGTGCTTGAGAGTCCGCCTGCCGATGCAGGAGACGCGGG
>NW_006777801.1:614643-628678 GCF_000442215.2 Lipotes vexillifer
GCCGCTGAGCCTGCGCGTCCGGAGCCTGTGCTCCGCAAATGGGAGAGGCTAAAAAAGTGAGAGGGCCGCCTAACGCAAGGAAAAAAAAAAAAAAAAAAAAAAAGAATAATCAAAAAAGGATTAAATTTTTTTGATCAGATTGCAAAAGTAAAGTTTGTTGTGAAGATTACCAAATCATACAATCTATAATATAATCAGAAGTATTTTATTAAAAATCATTTATTTTTACTCTAAAATACATATGTGCATTTAAAAGCATTTTAAAGCATCTTGTTAACTCTAAGATGAAATCAATTTATTTTCAAAATTTTAGCTTCAATTTAAAGTCTCAAACTTTTTTTTTCTGTTTACTATCGTTTTTGTTCAAAGTGGTAAACTTTAATTGGTCCTTTCCTAGAACCAATAATCTTAAATTAATATGTATCTTCCATATTGGAAAGAGCTTCCTTATATTTGTCCCAAAATCTGCCCTTTGTAATTTCTCCGTTGGCTCAAGTTCTGTCTTCTGGTATGCTTCTCTACTTATTTGAAACCACCTTGCTTCCAGAGTTCTACCTCCTCCTTTATAAATCTCACTCTGAGTACCCCAACACTCAGTGATTCCTGTCTTTTATGAATCCCTGTCTGCATCAGTAAGTTGATACTTTTTTTTTTGATACTTTAAATTTTTAATTGAACTTTATATGCTCGTTCCTGGCCACCTCAACTACATTATAAGCTACTTGAGGGCTGCAGACTTACATGTTTTTATATCTCATAATATTAGAGATTTGGAGTGTCAAACACACACCTTTCCTCCCATCCAAGTCTTTCCCAGTAGAGAATGGATGCTGGGAGATGTATAGAGATCTGAAAATCAATTTTGTTAGTGATGATCTAGACTGATAAAGCTGGGTTGGGGAATGTAATTGGAACATGAGGCCACACTGGGAGCTCTTGAAAACAGTTGAGACTGCAAAGCATTTGCAACCAGAGAAAATGGAAAATGTCAGACTTTCCCTTCTCTGTCCTTCGTCCCTTAAAAAGCCCCTCACAAGTTCCTATGATGTGGAGAATAGTCATGTAGGACCATCCTGCATGAATACAGGCCACAGGCATTTCCCACGAGAGAGATTTCCCATTGTCAGGCAATAGCACTAACCAGTAAAATTGGTTAGTCCATCTAATTAGGTGAAAAGAGAAAAAAACTGAAGCATTCACTCCACTAGTCCCCCACCCAGTGGGAAAGGAGTAGCACTCTTCTCTGGTAGAAATACAAGGGAGAACATGGGCATCCTCTGTTGAATGAATGAATGAACTGAAAATGTTCATGGGACAAAAAGCAAATTGTTTGTGATAAGGCATGCCCCTGTGAAAAAGAAATAAGCACAGATATTCAGATGCAAATGATCCCTAAACTACAACCTTATTGGTCCTTTGGACAACAGCTACAAGTCAACATATTGTACACTGGGCCGTTATTCTACATATGTACAATAATATAAACTGAGTTTTCATGTCTGGAAACATATTTCATACCCAAAGAAATGAATATAAAGCACAAACATGTTTTTACAAACAACTAAATATAAAGCTACATATAAATATTGTGTGGGGGAGGGTTCTCTGACTTGGACTGGGTGAGGCTTTCTCAAATATGTGTCCAAGGATGTGTTTCTTTGCTGATCAATCTCCCTACGTGAAACAAAGGCATTCTTCTTTCCTCCAAGGAACTTTGATCTGCATTCAAAATTAAGGTCATCTTTTCTACAATTATCATTGCCCATGCGATGTGCATGAATGCATCCAGAAGCTTTTGAACAGTAATGATAAGAGGGTGAGGGAGTGGAGAAGAGATGGCAGTTTCCATATTGACTTCTTTACTGTGACCAATAGAGATAGCAGAACAGCTGTTCATTCTGGGTCACAGTCTTTAGGCTGTCATCCATAAATAAGAGTTAGGATCAGGATTATAAACAGCATAAAAGCAGAAGTGGAGGGACTGTTATGTCGAGCTATTTATGAATGCCCTGTGCCAGTAAGTTACTTAAGATGTATTTGTTTGTTCATATCTTAGTCTCTGGGTTTTTTTAAAATAACTAAAATTTAAAATGGGAATTTATACATATTTATGCTTTTCAGTCACCCAGAAATAATGACTCTTAGTTCATCATTTCTAGCAAAGTAATAAACCCCACAATCTATTTGAGGTGGAGAGAGAGGAGTTTCAAATATCTTCAGCAGACAGTGAAGTAGCCATACATATGAAGCCATGGGATGTAAAAATAAGAAATGGTAGCATCTATAGTTCCTTCTAAGTCATTTAGTTTCATTGGGTTAAGCAAACAAATAAATACAGAGCTAGAATCAGAGTTGTATCATTAAGTTTTCCACCCTTCACAGCTTTATGGCCGGCATCTACCATAACGAAAGGAGGAGGAAATTTGCTCAATGACTAAAGTCAACATATAGCTGCATCGAAAGTAAGAATATAGTCATCTATTTGCAGTTCTTAAGCTTTTTGTTTGTTCAATAGATCTCTTCAGCTGGGCTATTTATAGGGTATGCCTCTCCTGAGAGGACAATTCTTTACAGTCTGGCAAAAAAAAAAGCAATCATTATAACCAGCAGTGACAAAATGCTATGTAAACATCAATTTAGTAATTTTCTTCTGTAGATTACCAATTTTATCATAGAAGTGCATTAAGCACTTATGGAAGTAAAAAATATCTGTGTTGCATATTTTAAGGAAAGACAGTGAGGAAAATCACACAGTGTCTCCCTCAAGGAGCTTACAGACTGGTCCAGAAGTTGACAGTACAAAAGGAAGACAGCTGGCCTGTCTGGAAACAGAAAGATATTCTAAGAAATAATACCCGGGTTAAAGAAGAAATTATAAGGGAAATTTTTAAATGCTAAGAACTGAGTAACAATGAAAACACTGCATGTCAGTATCCGTGGGACACCACTAAAGTAGTACTCAAAGAAACTTTATAGTTTAAATAAGAAAATTTTTAAATAAATAAGCTACACATCCAACTTGAGAAGGTAGAGCAACGGAATAAGCCCAAAAGAACAAGAAGGAAGAAACTGACAGCTATAAGGGATCAATGAATTAGAAAACAAAAGAATCAAGACATGATAAACTACACAAAAATTAGATTCTTTGAAAGGTTTAATAAGATGGAAAAAGTTCTGAAAACTAGATGGGGGAAAAAAAGGAGTTAAATAAGATACATAATGAAAGGGGGAAATGACACTATATATCAAAATGTCAAAAGATACTTTAAAATAATAAAAAGATAACATGAAAAAGTATACATTGATAATCTAGAAGAAATAGACATAATTTTGGAAAAAACATAAAATGCCCAAATTAGAAGAAATAGAAAACTTGAACAGATCCAGAAGATTATACAAGTGAATTCCACCCAACATTAAAGTAACAGATGACCTACTACAGGGAAAAAATCTGTTTCAAAAAACAGTAAGTAGTCCACTTTATCTTATGAGGTTAAAATAATCTTGATTCCAAAATTGAAATATAAAAACAAGAAGAAGTTAAGAATATAGGACTAATTCACGTAAGAATGTAGGTGCAAAAATATACTAAATAAAATATTAACTGAATACAATAGTTTGTTTTAAAATACAGTAATACATCATAATCAAATGAAGTTCAGCACAAGAACACAGATAGTTAATGTGATTCAGCACATTAATCAATGTGATTCACCACATTAATAAATTATGGGAGAAAATTCACATGATCATCACAATCAATCCAGAAAAGTTTCTGATACAATTTTTAAAATTAATTTTTAATCATCAGAACTTAGTAATAGAATAGAACTCCCTTGACCTTATAAAGACTATTTACCAAAAGCGTCAGTAAATATCATGGTTAAAAAGAAACTTTAGATGAATTTTTAAGATAAGGAACTAGACAGGAATGTCCTTAGTATAGTAGAGGAGTTTTGTTAGCCACAGTGGCTAGTACAGCATCTGGCATAAAATACCTGCTCAATACATATTTGTAGAATGAATGACCATTGGTACTCCAAAGTCTTGGCCAGCACACTAAAACAAGAAAAAAAGAGTTCTTATAAGGACTGGGAGAAATGATACAGTTTAGCATTATTTGCATATGGTTTCATCTTTTACAAAGAAATCTCAAGCACATCAATGTAACACACCAACTAATTGTTTAATAGAACGAATAAAAAGTCAACAATATCAATCTATACAAATTGTGTTCTCCTATGCCAGCAGTATCAAATTAAGAAATACAGTGGAAAATAAGCTACATATCAGTTAGCTTTTGTTCAGCTACGTATACCAAAAAAACCCCACTTATAACAATTAGGAGTTGATTTTTCTCACAAATCTGGTAGTAGATGGATGCTTGTATTTGTTTCAAGGATGCAGCAATATCAGGGAGACTGTCTCTGCAACACTCTTGTATTTTCCCTCATGGGTGCAAGAGGGCTGCTGAGGCTTCAGGCATTGTACCCACATTTAAGGCAGACTGAAAGGGGAAATGCTGTGCATTCACCTCTTTTTTCATGAAAGCAAAATCTTTCACAGGAACCCTCCCTACCACAGACTCCAACTTACATTTCATTAGCAGAACAGTGTCACAGGACCACCATTTTTTTAAAAATTGAAGTATAGTTGATTTATAATGTTGCATTAGTTTTAAGTGTACAGCAAAGTGATTCAGTTATATACATACACACATATATATTCTTTTTCAGATTCTTTTCTATTATAGGTTATTACAAAATATTGACTATAGTTCCCTGTGCTATACAGTAGATCTTTGTTGGTTATCTATTTTATATATAATAGTGTGTATATGTTAGTCCAAAGCTCCTAATTTATCCCTCCCCCACTTTCCCCTTTGGTAACTATAAGTTTGCTTTCTATGGCTGTGGGTCTATTGCTGTTTCGTAAATAAGTTCATTTGCATCATTTTTTTACATTCCACATATAAACGATTATCATACGATATTTGTCTTTGTCTGGCTTACTTAGTATGATAATCTCAGGTCCATCCATGTTGCTGCAGATGGAATTACTTCATTCTTTTTTATGGCTGAGTAATATTCCATTCTTCTGCCCATTCATCTGTCAGTGGACATTTAGGTTGCTTCCATGACTTAGCTATTGTAAATAGTGCTGCAGTGAACACTAGGGTGCATGTATCTTTTTGAATTATTATAGTTTTCTCCAGATATATGCTCAGGAGTGGAATTGCTGGATCATATGAAGAACATTCTCTAACACCATATACAAAAATAAACTCAAAGTGGATTAAAGACTTACCAGAAACTATAAAAATCCTAGAGGAAAACATAGAACACACTTTGACATAAATCACAGCAATATCTTTTTGGATCCGTCTCCTAGAGTAGTAGAAATGAAAACAAAAATAAACAAATGGGCTCTAATTAAAGTTAAAAGCTTTTGCACAGCAAAGGAAACCATAAACAAAACAAAAAGACAACCTACAGAATGGGATAAAATATTTGCAAACAATGCAATGAAAAAGGGACTAATCTCCAAAATATACAAACAGCTCATACAGCTCAATATCAAAAATAGGTAAATAAATAACAACCCCCTCAAAAACATGGGCAGAAGATCTAAATAGACATTTCTCCAAAGAAGACATCAAAATGGCCTAAAGGCACATGAAGAGATTCTCAACATCAGTAATTATTATAGAAATGCAAATCAAAACTACAATGAGATATCACCTCACTCACTTGATATAAAATATTATATCAAAGATTTTTTCCAAACACAACAGTATGAAACTAGAAATCAACCACAGGATGAAAAGTGGGAAAAACAAAACCACATGGAGACTAAACAACATGCTACTTAAAAACCAATGGTTAATGAAGAAATCAAAGGGGAAATCAGGAAAAATCTCAAGACAAATGAAAGTAAAAATACAACTTTCCAAAATCTATGGGATAAAGCAAAAGCAGTTCGAAGTCTACTATAAGAAATAAGAAAAATCTCAAACAACCTAATCTACCATCTAAAGGAATTAGAAAAAGAAGAACAAACAAGGCTCAGAGCAGAAAGAAGGAAATAATAAAATCAGAGAGGAAACAGAGACAAAAAAGAAAAATAGAAAAGGTCAGTGAAGCTAAGAGCTGGTTTTTTGAAAAATAAACAAAATTGATAAGCATTTAGCCATGCTCATTAAGAAAAAAAAAGAGAGAGAGAGGATCCAAATAAAATTTTTAAAAGATGAAGGAAGAGAAATTACAACCAGTATCCCAGAGATACAAACAATCATAAGAGAATATTACAGTTATATGCCAACAAATTGCACAACCTAGAAGAAATGCATTATTTTTTAGAAACATACAATCTTTCAAGACCAAATCAGGAAGAAATAGACAATCTGAACAGACTTATCACTAATAAAGATACTGAATTAGTAATCAAAAAACTCCCAGCAAACAAGAGTCAGAACCAGACAGCTTCACAGAGAAATTTTACCAAACATATAAAGAAGAGCTAACACCTATCCTTCTTAAATTATTCCAAAATACTGAAGAGGAGGCAACACTCCCAAATTTATTCTATGAGGCCACAATTACCCTGATGTTGAAACCAAAGGCATTACCAAAAAATTACAAATCAACCTCTCTGATGAATATAGATGTAAAAATCCATAACAAAATATTAGCAAGCTGAATTCAACAATATATAAAAAGGATTGTACAGTATGATCAAGTGGCATTTATTCCAGGCATGCAAGAATGGTTCAGTATCAGCAAGTCAATCAACTGATACACCACATTAACAAAATGAAGGGGGAAAATTACATGATCATCTCATTAGATGCAGAAAAAAGCAATTGATAAAATTCAACATCCATTCATGACAAAATCTCTCATCAAAGTTTTTATGGAGGGAACATACCTTAACATAATAAAGGCAATTTATGACAAAACCACAGCTAACCTCATACTCAATATTGAAAAGCTGAAAGCTTTTCCTCTAAAGTCAGGAACAAGAAAAGGGTGCCCACTCTCACCACTTCTATTTAATATAATATTGGGAGTCCTAGCCACAGCAATCAGACAAGAAAAAGAAATAAAAAGCATCCAAATTGGAAGGGAAGATGTAAAACTATCACTGTTTGCAGATGACATGATACTATACATAGAAGACCCTAACATCTCCATCAGAAAACTCTTAGAACTAATAAATAAATTCAGTAAAGTTGCAGAAACAAGGTTAATATACAGAAATCTATGGCTTTTCTATACACTAATATTGAACAATCAGAAAGAGAAAGCCAGAAAACAATCCCATTTAAAATTGCATCAAAAAGAATAAAATACTTAGGAATAAACTTAACCGAGGAGAGGTAAGACCTGTATGTATACTCAGATGTATACTCTGATAACTATAAAATATAGATGAAGGAAATTGAAGATGATACAAAGAAATGGAAAGATACCCTTTGGAAGAATTAATGTTGTTAAAATGTCCATACAAACCAAAGATATATACAGATTTAAGCAATCCCCATCAAAATACCCATGACATTTTTTTTGCAGAACTAGAGCAAAAAAATCTTAAAATTTATATGGAACCATAAAAGACCCTGAATAGCCAATCCTTAGGGGAAAAGAACAAAGCTGGAGGGACTTCCCTGGTGGCACAGTGGTTAAGAATCTGCCTGCCAATGCAGGGGACACCAGTTCGAGCCCTGGTCCAGGAAGATCCCACATGCCACGGAGCAACTAAGCCCATGCGCCACAACTACTGAGCCTGTGCTCTAGAGCCCGCAAGCCAAAACTACTGAGCTTGTGTGCTGCAACCACTGAAGCCCGCGCACCTAGAGCCCGTGCTCTGCAACAAGAGAAACCACCGCAATAAGAAGCCCACACACCGCAATGAAGAGTAGCCCCCGCTTGCTGCAACTAGAGAAAGCCCACGCACAGCAACGAAGACCCAACACAGCCAAAAATAAATAAATAAATACATCTATTAAAAAAAAAAAAAAAAAAACAAGAACAGAGCTGGAGTTATCACAGTCCCTGACTTCAGACTATACTACATAGCTACAGTCATCAAAACAGCATGGTACTGGCACAAAAACAGACACGTAGATCAATGGGACAGAATAGAGAGTGCAGAAATAAACCCACAACCTAAGGTCAATTAACCTACAGCAAAGGAGGTAAGAATATACAATGGAAAAAAGACAGTCTCTTCAAAAAGTGGTGCTGGGAAAACTGGACAGCTACATGTAAAAGAATATAATTAGAACACTTTCTCACACATATACAAAAATAAACTCAGGGACTTCCCTGGTGGTGCGGTGGTTGAGAATCCGCCTGCCAATGCAGGGGACACAGGTTCGCTCCCTGGTCCGGGAAGATCCCACATGCCACGGAGAAACTAAGCCCATGCACCACAACTACTGAGCTTGCGCTCTAGAGCCTGCGTGCTGCAACTACTCTGAGCCCGTGTGCTGCAACTACTGAAGCCCGCATTCCTAGAGCCTGTGCTCTACAGCAAGAGAAGCCACCGCAATGTGAAGCTCATGCACTGCATCGAAGAGTAGCCCCCGCTCCCTGCAACTAGAGAAAGACAACGAGCAGCAATGAAGACCCAACGCAGCCAAAAAAAAAAAAAAAAAAAAACTTCAAAATGGATTAAAGACCTAAATGTAAGACCGGAAACTATAAAACTCCTAGAAGAAAACATAGACAGAACACGTTTTGACATAAATCATGAAAATATTATTCTGGATCAGTCTCCTAAGGCAAAGGAAACAAAAGCGAAAATAAATAAGTGGGGCTTAACTAAACTTAAAAGCTTTTGTACAGCAAAGGAAACCATCGACAAAATGAAAAGGCAACCTACTGAATGGAAGAAAATATTTGCAAATTATATGATCAGTAAGGGGATAATATCCATACAACTCAATATCAGAAAAACAAACAACCCAATTAAAAATGGGCAGAACACCTGAGTAGATATTTTTCCAAAGACATACAGATGGTCAGCAGGCACATGAAAAGATGCTCAATATCATAAGATACTTACAACTTGAGATGGTGGCAGGATCAAGGGAAAATATGTTATAACAGAAAACTTGACATGTTTAGAGCCAGAGGAGGTGGAACAAGCAGAGAAGGCAAAAGTGAAGACCTAAAAGTGACTGGGGATTACACACTGTGTAATCAAGTGGGAGGACACACAAAATGGAATCATGAGCTCAGATATCAGTTTGGACTTAGCAAGGACAAGGGACAATTTGTACCTAGAAAAGAAGTGCACAAAGGCCTAATATCTATACATAGGGATTTTAGAGGTGGCAAAGAGGAAAACTAAGACATGTAAGTGATACAGAGCTCAATTTTATCTATAAAATTGAAGTCAAGGTTATTTGTCAAGAAAGAGGTGGGCAGAGATTAGTTGAAAACATTAAAAAAGCAGAAAATCTTTTTGAAATCTTACTGTCTACTGAGAATATTTCATCAGTCCTGTCTTGATATTTGAAAATGAATATTATATATGGAAAAATATTGAGAGGCTGAAATCCCTCACCATGGTTAGTACACTGCAGTTTGCCAAGCTGATTTTGCAAACAACCACTTCCTTCATTCAATCTGCATCATATGTACTGCAATTTGCATAACTGCTATCTGGCCAGTAGAGTTGGATGCCCATGTCAGACAGTGGGGAAGCTGTCTTTATTTTACTGAGTTTGCGTTTGCCTATGGAGAGGAATGATTAGGAAAATATGTTCAGTAAGATGATGAATGTTTGCACTTTTGACAACACGGTTGAGACCTCTAAGAAATAAATCAGAAATCTGCTCTCAAAGAAATGTATTTGCAACCAATTTGATTTTATGTAAAATAATTGTAATAATGTATTTGAATCTTAGTAGTGATAGCTTCCCCAAGATTTCCTAATAATATTCATGTGCATTTAACCATTTTCCAATAACCAAATCAGTAGCAGAGGACCTCTCTGAAATGCATGTGATGTGGTTTTAAAGTTATTCAAATTGTGGTGGAATCAGGCTGACTACTTTTTTGAAGATTTGCCATAACGTTTTTTCTAGTATTATCTTTTTATACATAGACAATGCCAGCATCCTGATGTTTGGTTTTGCATTATTTTACATGATAGGTTTGTGGTAGTGAAATGTGTACGGTGTATGAAAATGGAATCACAATCGACATACTTTGAAAGTGCACTAAATGCAAAAAATAATCTTGGATTCTTCGCGAAGTCTCAATTAGTATAGAATCGATCTTTCTAGTGGTTGTTTAAATTTTAATTTGAATGACATGTGGTAGGCAGTGAATAGTCTCTTAAGGAAAAATAAGTTGAAATCTTTTAAATCAGTTAATCTTTTTGACAGAAAGGAACTTTGTAGAAAGAAATGAGTGCCTGTAATGATCCATGCTTCCCCCCCACCCCAGACTCACTTAAGAACTGTTTTCCTTTTTAGTACCTTCTCTTCCATATTAGTGTTGATTTTCAACTGGTTGTTGCTATCTGGGTGTTCTCTTAAAAGTCAGCTCCAGGCAGTATTTTAGAGTCACTCAGAGACAGCCAAAGGTATAAATTCAACCCCTTTCTACTGGACATTGTGACACATTTCTTTCGGATTTTATAACTGTACATTAAAGTTTTATTTTATTTACTGTGTGCAGTAGTTGCTCTCCATGTATGTTCCCTAGTGAACAAGGGAAGCTCCTTGAGAATAACTCCAAAATCCTATCTGGTTTCATGTCTTTCATGCATTCCCTCTTTAACTAGATTGAACATGCACAGAGACAATTAACTGCACACAGTAAAAGAAACAAATGACTGTGTTTTGTGCTACTTTTCCTTTTATCTCCCTATTGTGTATAGTCAGTGCTCCATATTCAGGAGCACTTTGTAGTCTGTGATGCACTTCTTAATAATACACCAAAGATATTATATTTGGCAAAAAACAACTAACAGAAATTTAGATCCAGAAGGTTGTATAATTTTTAAAACTTACATGGGCTGCTTGTGCCAGCAACTAGAACAGCTAATTCTAGAAACCCAGCTACATTTCAAATAGAGAACTGTGGTTTTGTCCCTCGCTGATCTATGTTAGTTCATAAATCCAAACCAGCTCTCAAGCGATACAGTAAGTACAGTACATAGATCTGTCTATGAAAAAAAAAAAAAAATCAGAGCTTTCTGGGAATTATTAAAGTGCCAAATAAATATAAACAGTCATACACCAGAATAGGAATAGATACAATGCACTGCTCCTTTTATTGTAGTTCTGTATCTTTCCATGATTACTTTTTCTGTTTTCCATGCTATGTTTTCATGCTGTTTCAGCACCATTTGTAGATCCCTATCATGCTAGGAATGACTGGTTCTTCTTCCTCTGGGCTGATTGACTCTCACACCTCTGAACACATCTGCACAGAGTTGCTGGTGAGGGTGGAGTGGAGGTGAAGGTTTGATAGTTGGCCTAGAAGTAAAGTTCAACATTTTAAAACTTGCTCTCCTGTGGTTCAGAAGAGTTGAATTTTTGTTTCCTGTATCATGTGATCACTACACCTACTTTCCCCAACCTCACCCCTACTCACCCATCACAATCTAGGATTTTGCTATTCTAAAATGTTTTGCCTAATATATGTGGTCACATTAGGCAATTTGTGTTGATTGAGCCATATGAAATTGTTAATATTTTACCAATAAAAATGGCCAAATGATTCCAAACTAAAAATCTCTATTCAAATACCATATTCCAGTACAGTGATACATACTGCTTTTTTAAGAAATGTTCCCTTTCAGCTATATCACCACTTTTCCACAATTCAGTAATTATCATTACTTTTATTTTATACCTACATCATGACATAAAGATATTTGATTGGTATTTCAGATTCTATAACTTGAGATGAAAACTTTCCAGCCAACTGTGGCTAATCCAGTCATCTGCTTGTCTTTATTAGTCCTATCCATCTTTCATCTTGCACTAGCAACTGTCTCAGAAAATAGACAGGTAGATGCAAACATGAATCAAGGTAGTCTTCCTGATAGTTTATAGTTTGAGTAACTTTTTATTATGAACAATGCTGAAATTAGGTTTAGAGATTAATCCAGTGCCTATGTCCCCTTTCCTTGGAGAAATTGAATGCCAACTGCAGATATAATGGTGAAATAGATGTCTACATTACCATCCATAAAATTTCCCAAACCTTCCATCGTTATTTTCATCCAGTCAAATAATACAGTATACGTGATTATGTGAGGCCAGTAACACAAAACCAAGCAATATAATCCTCTAAAATACTTTTCTGGGGAAACTAGATATACTACGAATTCTCAAGAGCATTGTGTTGCAAATTTAATGCTACATAATAAAAGCACATAAGCAGCTGAAGGCATCTTGGGAAACAGGAAAAGTAAGCCATTACCCTAAAAGGAAACTTATATTTAGAAAATATTTCTTTCTTTATTGGGGCCTAGTAATTTGATGCATTTAGTAAATTTGATGCCTAGTAATTTGATGCATTTAGGGTTCTATTATACCCTAAAAAGATCATGTAGCTCTCACAGAGACTACTTATCTTACTTAGAGTACTAAGAATTCTACACCTAAGAAAGGAATTCTTATCTAAGTACTTTCAGTGTTTTAATTTTGTGTCTCTTTTGTGAATTGCACAAAAATAGCAAAAATGTAATAAAACAGATTTTGTACATCTCTAGTTTTAAAAGAATCTCTAACATCTCCATGATATTCCTTGTAAACTTTGATTTATAAATTTTTTTTTAACAATTAGAGATGTCACAGTAGGATGAAAAAATTTCCAGAATTGCATATATTTTTAAAGTTCCTTATTAGCACAGGAAACCATGGACTGACTGATATTTCACTAAAGTTTTTTCATCAGGGCTTTTACATTTTGAACCTTAACATTCGTAGCATCCCTATAATTCCATCATTTTTCTTCAAATTGAACTCACTGATATCAAATTTCATATACCAGTTGTTAGCCAGTCATATTTCTTTCTATTTTAATTGTCTACTTTTCTCTCACCCATTTAAAAAAAAAAAGTCTCCTTAAAAATTCCTGTGAACGAAATGGTCAAAGACTTCAAAAGCAAAATTAAAAGAAAAGTTACATCTGAGAGAAAATACTTGCAATCCAAGTAAGAGAAAAAGTGTAAATATTTGGATATTAAAAGAAATCCTAAAAATCAATGAGGAATGCTTCCACATCTGGACAGATGGAATGGATGTACTTTTCCTTATTTCTCTTGCCAAGAAAAACTAAAAACCCTGGACATTATATATAAAACAAGCATATATAAATATGAATATATATTTATATAAGCTATATAAATATGAACATATTTAAACATGTATTTATACTATATATAAAACAAACATAAGAAAACTCTGAAAGATGGAGAGAAGATGGCAGATTGGCTAAGGACCTTGGGACCCAAGGAACAACCCATTGATGGGTTCTGTGGGTTTTCTTTTTGCCTCAGATATACCAGACTTTGAGCTGAAGAAGCTACCAACTCAGAAATGACAATAGGCACAGACCAAAGAAGTCTCAACAAAAGTCTGCTGTCTCTAATCAAAGAATCAGGAGAGGGGAAAGCCTAGCAATAGAGAAACATTTTAGATAATAACCATTCTACTCTACCAAACAACACAGAAAACACTATAACCCCACTCCTACCCATGCCAGCAAAGGGTAAAGGGAGAGCCCAGAATTCCACCTTAGCAAGGCTGTAACAAGGCACCCAAACATTTCTCCACTGGGGTGGCATCAAAGGAGGTCCAGTAGAGACCCAGGACTTTCACTATCACCCAGTGTTAATAAGACCACCACACCATGGTGTCAATGGAGACCATGTGGAGAGCAGGAACTTTCATTCTCACCCAACAGTAATGAGGAGGCAGCTCTCTCACATGTCAATGGAGGCTGAGTGGGAAAACTGGACTTTCACTTCCAACTGGCAATAACAAGGCAAACTTCTCCTTTCC
>NW_006777801.1:628734-666234 GCF_000442215.2 Lipotes vexillifer
TCCCTACCAGAATGGCATCAGGCAAAACCAGTGAAAACAAAATATTTAAATAAGATCCAGAGTCTCATAACATAATACAAAAATGTCTAAGTTTCAATTGAAAAATCTCTTGAGGAATATCTCAAACTGAATAAGAAAAAGAAAATCAACAGATGTCATCACCAAGATGACAGAGGGGTTAAAAGTATCTGAAAAAAAATTTAAAACAGCCATGATAAAGATGCTACAATAAGCAATTATAAACACACTTGAAACAAATGAAAAAAGAAAACCTCAGCAAATAAATAGAACATCTCATCAATGGAATATAAAGATGATATAAAGAAGAGCTGTGTGGAAATTTTAGAACTGAAGAATACAAATAACAAAATTAAAAGTTCAGCTGGATAAACAACAAGGTACTACTGTACAGCACAGGGAACTATATTCAATATCCTGACATTAAACAATAATGGAAAAGAATATGAAAAAGAATGTATATATGTATAACTGAATCACTTTGCTGTACAGCAGAAACTAACACATTGTAAATCAACTGTAAATCAACTATACTTCATTAAATTTTTTTTTTTTTTTTTTTTTTTTTTGCGGTACACAGGCCTCTCACTGCTGTGGCCTCTCCCATTGCAGAGCACAGGCTCCGGACGCGCAGGCTCAGCGGCCATGGCCCACAGGCCCAGCCGCTCTATGGCATGTGGGATCCTCCCAGACCAGGGCACGAACCCATGTCCCCTGCATCGGCGGGCGGACTCTCAACCACTGCGCCACCAGGGAAGCCCCTCATTAAATTTTTTAATTCAATAAATAAAATCAACAGCAGAATGTTGAAGACAGAAAGGATACAGTGAATTGGAAGACAGAACAATATAAATTACTCAATCTGAAAAAAGAAAGAGAAAATAGGCTAAACAATGAACAATGCTTGAGGGACTTGTGAGACTATAACAAAATATCCAATATCCATGTCCTTGTAGTCCTAGATGGAGAGTAAAAAGAGGATGAGACTGAAAAGTATGAAAAAAAAAATAGCTGAAAACTTATTTGGCAAGAGACATAAACTGACAGAATCAAGAATCTGAATGAAACTCAAACAAGATAAATCCCCCCCAAAATTCACACCAAAACACATCATTATTAAAATTCTTAAAACAAAAGACAGAGAAAATATCTCAAGAGCAGCCAAAGAAAACAATACCTATCTATAGAAGAAAAACAATTAGAATGAGATCTGATTTCTTATCAGAAACCATGAAGAACAGAAGGAAGTTGCATGATATTTTTCGGGTGCTGAAAAAAAACCTATCACCAAGAATCCCATACTCAATGAAATATTCTTCAAGAATGAAGGGAAAACCAAGACATTCTCAGACAAAGGGACACTTACGATAATTTGTCATCAGCAGAAGTACCCTAAAAGAATGGTTAAAAGAAATCCTTAAGCAAAAAAAAGCAAAAAAAAAAATCCTTAGGCAAAAAGGAAACAATACAAAAAGAAACCTTGGTAGGTCATAAAGGAGGAAAGAGCACAATAAGTAAAAATATGAGTAAATACAGTAGGCTTTCCTTCTCTTCTTCAATTTTTAAAATTTGGTTAACAATTGAAGCAAAATTGTAACATTGTCTTATGTGGTACTACCTGTAATACAGCAGTCCCCAGCCTTTTCGGCACCAGGGACTGGTTTCATGGAAGACAGTTTTTCCATGGACCCAGGGGGCGTGGGATGGTTCAGGTGGTAATGTGAGTGGGGCGGCGGGGGGAATGGTTCAGGCAGTAACGTGAGCAATGGGGAGTGGTGGGGAGTGGCAGATGAAGTTTCACTCACTCACCCGCAGCTCACCTCCTGCTGTACAGCCCAGTTCCTAACAGGCCGTGGCCGGGAATTGGGGAGCCCTGCTGTAATGGAAGAAATATTTAAGGCAATTGTAATACAAATGAGGAGGATAAAAGGACATAAAAGGGAACACGTTCTCATATTTCACTCAAACTAGTAAAATGATGACACCAGTCAATGAAGGAAGTTAGGTATATACAATGCAATACCTAGAGCAACCACTGGAAAAGGTCTATGAAAAGATACACTCAAAAATGCTACAGATAAGTCAAAATGAATTCTAGAAAATGTTTAAGTAAACCACAGGAAGTCAGGAAAAGGAAAACACAGAAGTGAAAAATGTAAAGAACAAACAGGAAAAATATGGCAGACTTAAACCCTAAAATATCAAGAATTATATTAAACATAAATGGTCTAAACATACTTAAATAGACTGGCTGAGCAGATTAACAGACTCACAGACTTAGAGAACGAACTTATTGTTACCAGGCAGGATGGGTGGGGGGAGGGATAAACTGAGAGTTTGGGCTTGACAGGTACACACTGCTATATTTAAAATAGATAACCAACAAGTACCTACCGTATAGCACAGAGAAATCTGCTCAATATTCTGTAATAACCTAAATGGGAAAAGAATTTGAAAAAGAATAGATAGTTATATATGTATAACTGAATTGCTTTGCTGTACACTCGAAACTAACACAACATTGTTAATGAACAATACTCCAATATAAAATAAAAATTTTAAATAAATAAATAAAATATTATGGTCTATAGGAAGGTTTAATTGAAGCTGTCAAAACTTTAAATTTTGTAACAATAAACTAAATCTTCGACGAGAAAAAGAAGACCCAACTCAATGTCATCTAAAAGAAACCTCAAATATAATGTATACAGACTGGTTGAAAGTAAAAGGACAGATAAACATAAATCAAATAAGGGCAGGAATGGCTATATTAATATCATATAAAATATACTTTAGAATGAAGAAAATTACCAGGGACACTGAGAGACATTATATATTGATAAAAGGGTCAATTTACCAAGAAGACATAGCAGTCTTAAATGTGTATGTGACAAACTATAAAACTGCAAAATATGTGAAGCAAAAACTGATAGAACTGAAAGGAAAATAGACAAACCAACAATTATTGTTGGAGATTTCAACACCCCTCTCTCAACAATTGATAGAACAACTAGACAGAAAATCAGAAAGTATACAGAAGAACTCAATAATACCATCAATGAACAGGATCTAATGACATTTTTACTCCACCCAACAATAGAATATACATTCTTTTCAAGCTCCCATGAAACCAAGATAGACTCAACCCTTAAAGAATTAAAATCATACAGGGCATGTTCCCTGACCACAGTGGAATCAAACTAGAAATCAATAAAAGATAAGACTAAAATCTCTAAACACTTGGAAATTAAACACTTATAAATAATCCATAAGTCAAGAAGGAAATCTTAAGGGAAATCAAAAGTACATTGAACTGAATGAAAAGAAAAATACTATGTATCAAATTGGTGGGTCACAGCTAAAGCAGCACTGAGAGAGAAATTTATAGCACTAAAATCATCAATTAGAAAAAAAAAGGATAAACCTCAAATCAATCATCTAAGCCTTGACCTCAACAACCTAGGAAAAGAGCAAAATAAATTCAAAGCAAGAAGAAAAAAGAAAATAATAAAGATAAGAGGAGAAATCAATAAAATTGAAATTACAAAAACAATAGAGAAAATCAGTTAACCAAAGAGCTGATTCTTTGAGAAGATCAATAAAATTGACAATCCTCTAATAAGACAGACAACGAGAAAAAGAAAGAAAACACAAATTACCAATCATAAATAAAGCAGGAGATATCACTGCAGACTGTGCAGACATCAAAGTATAATAGGGGAATACTATGGACAACTCTCCACACCTAAATCTGACAATTTAGATGAAATGAAATAATTCCTCAAAAATCACTAGCTAGCACAACTCACTCAGTATGAGATACACTATTTTAATAGCCCTGTAATTATTAAGGAAATTGAATTTGTAACTTAAAAACTCCACAAAAAGAAATCTCTAGGCCCACGTTGTTTCACTGGAGAATCCTATCAAGTGTATAAAGTAAAAGATAACACCAATTCTCCCGAAGGTCTTCTAGAAGAGGAAAGAATGCTTCTCAATTCATTTTATGAAGCTAGTATTACCCCAATATAAAAACCAGACGACAGAGCAAAGAAAGGAAAACTACAGACCAATATCCCTCATGAATACAAATACAAAAATCTTTAACAAAACATTATCAAATAAAATTCAGCAATATATAAAAAGAATTATAAAACATAGCCAAACGAAATTAATTCTAGGGATACAAGGCAGATTCAATATTCAAAAATCAATCAGTGCAATCTACCATATTAGTAGGCTAAGAAAAATCAATAATTATATCATTTGATACAGAAAAAGCATTTGACAAAATGCAACACTCATTTATGATAAAAATTATCAAAAATAGAACTAGAGGGAAACTTCCCTAACTTGACAAGAGCATCTATAAAGAAACCTATACTTAACATTGTACTTAACAGTGAAAGACTGAATATTTCCCCTAAGATTGGGAACAAGGCAAGAATGTCTGCTGTCACCATTCTTTTCAACATAGCACTTGGGAGTTCTAGCCAGCTCAACAAGACAAGAAAAGGAAATTAAAAGTGTGTATATCAGAAAGTAAGATGTAAAACTCTCCCTTTTTCAAATGACATAGCTTTCTACATAGTACACCCCAAGGGATCTACAAAACAAGCAAACAAACAAAACAAAACTAGAAATAATAAGTTAATTTAACCAGGTCACAGGATACAAGATAAACATACAAAAATTGATTATGTTTCTATACACCAGTAATGAATCCAGAGACACTAAAATTAAGATGTGATACCATTTACTGTCACTCCAAGAAAATTAAATACACAGGTGTAAATCTAAGAAAAGAGACTTTGAAAACTACAAAACACTGATGATTGAAATCAAAGAACTAAGTAAATGAAAGACACACTGTGTTCATGGATTAGAAGACTCAAAGATGTCAATTCCCCTTCAAATTCATCTACAGGTTTAAAGCAATTTCTACCAAAATCCCAACAATATTTTTGTAGACATAGAAGTTATTCTAAAATTTACAGGGACACAGCCAAAGAAACCATAAACAAAATGAAAAGACAACCTACAGAATGGGAGAAAATATTTGCAAATGACATGACCGACATGGGATTAATCTCTAAAATATACAAACAGCTCATACAGCTCAATATCAAAAAAACAAAAAACCCTATCAAAAACTGGGCAGAAGACCTAAATAGACATTTCTCCAAAGAAAACATACAAATGGCCAACAAGCATATGAAAAGATGCTCCACATCACTAATTATTAGAGAAATGCAAATCAAAACTATAATGGGGTATCACCTTACACCAGTCAGAATGGCCATCATCAAAAAGTCTACAAATAATAAATGCTGAGAGGGTGTGGAGAAAAAGGAACCGTCCTACACTGTTGGAATATAAAGTGGTGCAGCCACTATGGAGAACATTATAGAGGTTACTTAAAAAGCTAAAAATAGAACTACCATATGATCCAGCAATCCCACTCCTGAGCATATATCCAGAAGAGATGAAAAATCTAATTCAAAAAGATACATGCACCCCAGTGATCACTGCAGCACTATTTACAATAGCCAACCAATGGAAGCAACCTAAATGTCCACTGACAGATGAATGGATAAAGATGTGGTATATATATATATATATATATATATGTACAATGGAATATTACTCAGCCATAAAAAAGAATGAAATAATGTCATTTGCAGCAACATGGATGGACCTAGAGATTATCATATTAAGTGAAGTCAGACAGAGAAAGATGAATAGCATATGGTATCACTTATATGTGGAACCTTAAAAAATTATACAAATGAACTTTTTATAAAACAGAAATAGACTCACAGACATAGAAAACAAACATATGATTACCAAAGGGGAAAGGGGGGAGAGATAATTGGGAATTTGGGATTAACAGATACACACTACTATATATAAAATAGATAAACGAGGACCTACTGTATAGCACAGGGCACTATATATTGATAATTCAGCCTGGTTACCCTTGGGTCCATTTGCTTTCTGCCAGTTTACAACATCCAGGTGCTACAGACCATGGCCCTGCAACAGAAGAAAATTTTGGGCGAAGGGGGGAAGGTTTACTAGGAAAGGCTCGTCAGGAGAGGGGAGTAACTGAGCAGCTGAGCTTTCTTCTCAAACACCTTGACCAGGCATTTCACCATACTGAGATATGGAAAGAAAGGCCCCTTTTCTCTATCACATTCCTCTATCTCCCGAGTTCTGGCTCCCTGAATGTAGAGAACTCCCAGTGACCAAACGTGGAAAGAGAGAAAGGGTCACACAGGAAATGGACCCAGGATGAAGAGGCAACCCAAGGGCTTGCCCTGCCTGAAGCCACGGGACTCCCTGACAGTTGGGATAGTTTCTCTGACACTCTACAGCCCACAGTTCAGAAGTGCATCCTGGGGAGATCAAAGAAAGCACAATAACCCCAGGCTTCTGGTGAGCAGCAGAAACATGTGATTGTCATGAGCAAACTAGTGACCGCAGATTTGGAGTCCTGCTAAATATATTATGTACTTCAATTTCCATAAGCACTAACAAAAAAATCTAAATTCTAGCTTAATTATTTAGCTTCCCTGAGAAAGCAAAAAATGACATCACATCAAGTATATATAGTCAAAGAGAATAACTGTCTTTAAAAAATGGACCCAGAGAATGTCCTCAAAATGTTTAATCCTGAAGACTCATTATAATGGGGAGTTGCTGAGTGCTACTCTCCCCAGGGCACAGAGTTCCCAGACTATTCTGAATAGAGATTTAATCTTAAGTCTTAATCTTAAGGTAGAATGTCTTTATACAACTTCATTTGCCCCCTGCTAAAATGAATGGGTACACAATTTAAACAAAGAAATAAATGTCAATGGAAGAAATTCTAAATAAAAAGCTAGCTTTTTATCCAGTTATCATAGAACTAACAAGAAATCTGCATTTCTAAAGTAATCCAAATATCATTTCCAGTAAACCAAACGCTGAGAATCTTATGTTAATGTTTTGCAGATTTAAAACTGAGAGATTTATTTGTGTAAGGAGAGAGTATTCCAGAAGTTGAGTTTGGCTGAAATAACACCAGCACCTTTGATTTTGATGGTGCTGTCAGAACTAAGAGTTCAAAGTGCCCTTCACAGGGAGATGCTTCACATGCAAGTAAATCCAGAGATTACTGAGATTCAAACCACTCCTCACGTTTGCAATCTGATTTGTGTTATCTACTAGGAACTACTTGCAGTGAGTGCTACTTGAAATAAGCAGGGAATAGAAATATTTTTTATTAATCTAGTACTGAGATTTGGGGGGGGGAGGCATTTATTTCCTCATAATGGGATTACATCCAACAGTTACGTGCTAGTCACAGCACTGAATGCAAAAAATACTGTCTTATATGCAATTTCTAAAAGTTTACTTCGAAAGTACAGAGTCCTTGCCCACTGTTTTTCTATGGCTATAGTTACTGTTACTAGCAACAATGTTAATAATGGCTGCTTTTGGGGCATTTATGATAGCCAAATAATATCACATATCTAAAATCATGTAATCCTCACAACAGCCCTGTGAGGTTGGTCTTATGATACCCATTTTAAATATAGAGAAATCAAGCCTTGGAGAAATTGAATAACTCCTCAATATCACAGAGTTTATAAGTGGAAGAGGCAAGATCTGATCCTGATCTGTCTGCTTCCACAGCCTGTGCTTGAACCGCTAAGCTATACCACTATTTTGAATGTTCTCTCCCCAGATCTATGTGATGCAGGGACTAGGGAGCACCTCTCAGCACCAGGGCATTAGGGCCTTCGCATTCCCTGAACCACATTACACTGGTGGGTTCCCTCTGGATTGCAGTGGAACGATTCCCCTTTCTTAACTGAATGTTTCCTAAAAGCATTTAACTTACCAATTAGATAATGCATCACCTTTATGGAGTTAATAATCACAGCAAACACTTTTAAAGTATCTGCCAGTCCCTTTTCTAAACACTATAAATATTTAAATATCACCTAATAATTGGTACTATTGTTGTCCCAACTTTACAGCTAAGGAAAAGAACTTTCCTGAGAGCACACGACTAGTAAGCGGCAGAGCCACATTCACCCCAGGCAGCACTGAGCGTACCCTAACATTTCTGAGCAGGAGCTGTATGCTCAATTCTGTCCTGGGCTCCAAGGAGGCTACTATGAACCAAGCAGACTGACCTCCTGAAGCTAATTAGTCTGGTGTGGGAGACAGAAATGAATCCTGTCAATACATGTATGATTAAAAACTGTAATAAATACATGAAGGAAATGAAGCAGGAGCTAAGAGAGCATAACAGGGGCCCGTCTTAGGCTGGGCAGGCCAAGCAGGCCTCTGTGGGAAGTTCCATCTAAGCCGAGATCTGAAATGGAAGAGGAGCCAGGCGCATGAATGCTCCAAGCCCAGAAAGCAGCATGCGGGGGCAAGACTCAAGGAGGGACAGCACCAACTCATTTCTTTATTATTTTAAAACTGTAAGAACATGCTAAACTATGGCTTGTTCTCTTTGTTCTCTCCATAGGTTGACAGCAAAATAATAGATCCCAGACATCCCCACAGGAATTGCAAAGAGGGTACCCAGCCATCCCTTTGTCAATCCCTAATCCGTCACCCATCTTGAGGCCCCGACAGGGTTGGAGTTGAAAAGGTTGAGAGCAAGAATTTCTCTGGAGAAGCTGTCATTTTGCTCTGCATCCACTCCCTTGCCCTCTCTCTTCCACAAAAGGGAAGCGGGATCTCTTACCCCCATGCTTTGAGATCTAGTGGGGATACACCAGGAGACTACTCAATGCACTGCTGTCTGACTCAGCTGAAATATCTAAAGTCACGCTAACGAGAAACATTCAGAGGAAGTGGCAGCACTGGAAGCAAACTGCACTTCACACAGGCAAAGATGTAGGAGAGATTCTCTTCAAACATATGTGGGTCTCGTGGGAGCCAGACTGGAGCCATCTTCCAAAAGACCTTGCTCTCAAGAGGTTTACCACAGAGAGTCTTGTAGGGCGGAAGGCCCAATGCTCCAGGTCTGAGTGTTTGTGCTGTTAAGTGGCCAACCACATCCCACATCACAGGACTGGTCATTATCGAAGATTCCCACCGGTGGAGTTTCCTAGAAACCCACAAGATGTATCCCAAGGGAAAGATCTAGGTTTACATTTGCCAAGCCTCATGAACACCAAGGACAGATTGTAAAAATATCAATCTCTGGAATACTGTGTGTTTCCTTAATGCCTTCTTCCCAATTCAGAAGGAGTCAGAAGCCTGGACTAGTGAGCAGGGTTTAGAAAAGGTGAGGTTACGGAACAAAAGCATCCATGCTCCCCTCCCCAGCACAGGATTCAGAAACTGGGGATGGGGAAACACTTTAAATATGACTAAAAGTCTGAATCTTAGTGTTTCATGGAACTGGGTCATTTAAAGCATTGAAATAAAACTGTCCCTGTGACAGGAAGTGTCCCACAGCCTTTTCATTATCCAACTCTAACTAGAAAAGCTATAGACCTGGTTAAGACTTTATCTAGGAGAAAGGCAAAAAATGTAGACTTCACTACACAGGGTTGAAGACTCCTGGATGGATTACAAAGAAAATTGTTTTTAATCATTCAGCAAGTATGAGGAATGTTTTCAATGTGCCATGTATGATTCCGTACTTGGAAATATCAGTGAACAGAGCAAATATCTACATTCTATTGGGGTGGGAGAGGGGCGGTATGATGAGAGACAACAGTAAACGTGATGAATAGGTAAATTATATATTATGTTAGAAGTGGTTAATGTTATGTATAATTTGACTGAGCTAAGGGCATTAAGAATGCTGAGGGAAGGGTAGCTTGTAATTTTAAACTGAGTGTTTATTGTTAAGTCTTATTGAGTGAGCAATACTTGAGAAAGGAGACTTAAAGCAAAAGTCAGATCTTAAAGCAAAAGTCAGTCACTCCTCTGGTCTAAACCCTACAATGGCTCCTACACTTTGGCCACTGGGTCAAGAAACTATAAATGGGAAGAGAGAGCTGCTAGGAGGCCACTGCAGTCATCAAAGTGGGAGATCATGGTGGCTAACAGCAGCAGTGGGAGAGGTGAGAAGTGGTCAGATTCTGGAGATATTTCCAGAGAGAGATCCTGACTGGTAGATGTGAAATGTGGGGAAGGGGAGAGTGGGGCAGAAGGAAAGTTTCGGTTGATTCCAAGGTTTTTGGCCTCAGCAGATGGAATTTTGGAATTACCCAAACCTGACACAGGGAAGACTACTGGTAGAATAGATTTGGGGTTAAAAGACAGTCTTGGGCACTGTTAAGTCTGAGCTGTCCATGGGACCATCAAGTGAAAAGCTGCCTAAATGATTGGGTACATAGATCTGAAGTCCCAGAAAGAGGTGTGGGCTGGAGCTCCAAATCTGGGAGTAGAGGCCAAGAATCGTCTATAACTTGTAATAAGGGTCACAGTATAAGAGAAAAAGCAACCCATTGTAAACCAGCATGAGTGAAGTGTCCAGAACCCAAATAGAAAAGAAAAAAATAATAATAATGAATTTGCATAAAGTCAGAACAGAGATTTCTGCCAAATCTCATTATTCAAAGAAATCCTACATAGATATTATTTGGTAATTTGGAAAGTCTTTTTCAATAATTGCTATTTTTCTAAAGATGTTCTGGGTCTCTTTGTCTAGATTTTTGTTTGTTGAATTTCTCAAAATGAGAAACACCATGTATCTTCCATACTTGGGAGAAGGGCACACTGCCTAGGGTAAGGGGTGGCTTGAAAATGTGATAGAACCTCTCTACTCTCAACATAGAAAATGCCCTCCTATTAAACTTCCCTCTCTTGTTTCATCTATTCATCTTTCCTCTTAGTCGACATAGTAATCTGTCAATCACATAATCATGTGGCTGGCCCTGGAAAGGTAAGCAGCACACTGGCCCAATTCTCTTCCCAAGGAGCACACAGGGCACCAGCTGAGACTCAGCCTGCTTGACCAAGAGAGCCTCTTGATCATACCATCCTGATAAGCCTTCATCAGAGCCCAGTTCGCTCTCTAGCTCTTGGCAACATAACTGGCATGACATTTTTCTGGTGGAAGAAAAGAAATAAATGTCAAAATCACTGTTATCAATAAAGCCAAATATAGTGACTTTTCTCCCTTAAGAGTTGGGGTGAAGTCCTTCTCCAGCAATTTATTTAAAATTTAGAGTACCACATATCTCTTAAATACAGACAAAATTATTTTTTATAGAAGGGTGTTAATTTCTTTAAGCCAACCAGTCAGTTAAGAATATTTTTGGAGTCCCCTCTGTCTGTAAAGTATTATTTAGTTATCTATGATTTTAGAACTCAGAGCTATTGAATACATTCCTGCCATTGTTCCTTGGTGAACCCTCTAACCACAATAAAAAGGGAAATTTAGTGTCCCTCCCCATAGCCCAGACAAAGAAAATTACAACTAGAGATCAGAGGAGCAGACTAAATGGCACCCTGACCCAAAGGTTTGGAAAGAATGTAAAAATGCTATTATGAAAAATGAGGGGGCAAGAGAAATCATGGTGCAATGTCAAACTGCTAGGTATAGTCCTGGGATGATTATGTTCCCATGAAGGATGGACCTAGAACACAGAAGTATAGATAGTCAGATCAGTTGAGTTCCGGACTGAAGGCCGGAACCAGACAATTCAGTACTTAACAGTCCTATGGCTCTAACACAGTGAGTAATTAGGGTACAGAAAACAATGGAATGAACACTAAAAAAACAGAAGTGAGAATAAGCATAGCCCAACAAAGAAAAACATTTGTAATATACTTAAACTCAGAGGATTTCACTTTGACTTATAAGGCCGTAGAAGAACATCAGGCTGGGAGAGTTGTTTATTTTGCTTTGCTCGAGTCCGATCTAATGATCCTAATGACTTTACATGTTCCTAAGTTATTCCCCAGACTTGGCTAGATTTTGTACTGTGGCTATAGTTTAGACAGCAGAGGCTGATTTATTTAGAGTTCAATCAACCCAGCTGTCAATTTGCCAGCATCCTGGTCCACTGTCAGTACAGTGAGTATTGAAATTCATACTCCCACCTCTAAAATATTTCAAGGTGATAGCATCCCTTCAGATTTATCAAAGTACATTTTCAGGGTTAAGTTAACTGTATTGACTTCTTTTTCCTTTTTCCTTTCTTTCTTTCTTTGATTTTTATTTTTTTAGCCATACGTAGTATCTTTCTATTACCCAGAACATTCAACTGACTAGAACACCTCTTTCTCTAGAACTGTGCTGTGCAATAGAGCTTTCTGCAGTGAGGAACATGCTCTGCATCTGTATTGTCCAATACAGTAGCTACTAGCCACATATGACTATTGAGCACTTGACCTATGGCTGGTGTGGCTAAGGAACTAAATTTTTGATTTAATAATTTTAATTACTTTAAATTAAATTTGAGTTTTAAAGAATCACATATAACTAGTGGTAACTATATTACTGGACAGTGCTGCTATAGAATAACAGAGGAGGTGTTGTATATTACTAGCTTATAGACAAATACTGCCTCTGTGTGCAAATGTGTCTGCAAAACACAGTGGTTCTTTCCATACTCTAAGCAGAAGAAACCTATTTTTTATTATATGGCCTGTGGTAAGCCATAGGCAGACCTGATGTGGGACTGCTGACAAAGTAAGAAGGAGTATTAGTTGCACCAAAAACTGGATGACTTGACACAAAGGGAATGTATCGTCTCAACAGTTTTGGAGGCAAGAAGTCCAATATCAAGATGTTGGCAGGGCCATGCTGTCTCTTACAACTCTAGGGGATAATCCTTTCTAGCCTCTTCTGGCTTCTGTCGTTTGCCAGCAATCCTTGATATTCCTTGGCTTGTATATGCATACTTCTCCTTGTGTATCTTCACATCGTTTTCCCTCTGTGTCTGTCTCTATGTCCTAATTCCTCCTTTTTATAAGGATACTAGTCATAGGGATAGAGCCCACACTAATGACCTCATTCTAACTTGATAACCTCTGTAGAGACCCTATTTCTAAGTATGGTCACATTCTGAGGCCTCTGGGGTTAGGACTTCAACATATCTTTTCCAGGGGGACACAGTTGAACACAGAACAGTCAGTAAAGCAATAATTTCCTTGTATGGAAGTAAGCGGATCCCTGAATGCTAACAAGCCCCCTCTTTCATTCTAATCCTTGAAAGACAACAGGAACAGGTCAGAGGTCCAGGCAGCCTCCCATTTCCACATAAACAGTATTGAGCACATGGCTCTGAGCAGGAGATATTGAGAAGCCTCATCTGCTCATGTTTAACCTTCCCTAGTGTCTTCTCTGTCTGGCTGTGTGCAAGTTTGGCAGTAGACTGAGGAGAAAGTGACTTTGAATGGAACCCAAGGCATTATTTCCCCAGCCTTCGAACCAGACCAGCTCTGTGGTCTGGACTGCACAGTGCTGCTCTCAGAACTCACCACTATTCACAGCTTCCAGGAAGTTTACATAAGGAAGGCCTTTCCTTTAAAAAATAAAAAAAAAAGTGTACTTGCCCTTCTCTCCTTTTGTCTTTCTCCTCAATTCCCTCTGCTAAGTCAGTCTGATGTGTCTACTGCTCTTTTTTTTTAAGCAGCATCCTTCCACTACTGGATGTGGTGTTTCATCTTATACCTGATCCTTTAGGAAAGTTGTTAGGTACCAGCCAAGAGCAAAGGGCACAAATCTCCCCCAGATGAAATTTGATCCAGGCAGCAGCTCAGAGAAAGCCACAGGCCTTCAGGAACTGGGCTGGGGAAAACGTTCCTGGTGAAGCTGGAGACCTGTGCATGCTGGGTGGGCTGAAGGGGAAGAGGAGGATGTGCATTGAGCAAGCAAGTCCAAAAGCCACAAAGGGAAGGGAGATAGATATGAAGGTACTGGAGAGATGAGGTTTGCCAAGGTAGCTCAATAAGGACTTTGAAACACAGAACAAGAACAAGGACCTGAGGTGAGATGCTGAGGAAATCACTATGTTAGCATGAGGAGAGGGAGGTGAAAAGCAAAAAAGAGAGAAGACCATTCAATCAGCATCTCCAAGGATTGAGTAATATGACGTCAACCAGATTTTGATAATACTTCATCAGTGGATCAGTTGAGTTGAGTTAGACAGTAAGCTCCTTGAGGGCAATAAGAAGAGACTATCTTATGAGTCTTATATCAGCACCTAGTATAGTCCCTGGTACATGGAAGTTGTCCAATAAATATTAAATAAACAAAAAAGCAAATGAATTTTGGAATTACTGTATGATGTCAAAGTGTCGGCAAGACAGGCTCAGATACTATTCTGAGAAGTTAGTTGAGAGGTGGAGATGGATAGCTTTAGAAAGATATTAGGAAGTAAGTGATAAAACATGAAGAACAAAGATAATCTCTAGTAGTATTGAATAAATAAATGAAGAAAATGGAGAAATGAATGAATAGGTCAGAAACAACTGAGGTTTCTTACCTGAGACATTGGTGTTATAATGCATCAGCTATTAAGATAGAAACCTGAGTATAAAGTTTCATATGATGACAAAGGATGGCGCATGATCACACTGCAGGTGTGTTTTATTTCACCCACACAGGGTTAAAGAATCGTTTTTAAAAAGGAGATTTCCAATGAACACAAAATCCATTGGACTGCAGCTAACAGTGGCGTGGCTGCTCGGGCTTAGCACAGTCTGTACCACTCTCTATTGTAGCTTCATAGAGTCCACTTTACCCATGTGGGAAGGGCTGATAATCCACCAGTACAGTTTAGCCCAATGAGTTGTTAGACTATTAAATATACTGGTAAATCAGCACTATCCTGTGCTTTCTAAACGTATCCCTGCCTCTGCAGCTGTCCCATCCCCACTGCCTGAGGATCCTTCAGATCTCCCCAAGATCCAGGAAATAAAGGAGAAAGGCCAGCTGTCACAAGGAACCTACTGCACCCTGCTCCACCTCTGTGGCCAGCGTCTGTTCTGATTGGTAAATGTTGGTACCGTATCCGTGAAACGTTATTAATAGCATCCCTACATGTGGGTCACCTGCCTACCCCCTGCAGACATTCGTTTGCCACCTCTCTCAAACCTTAGTCACCTCTCCGGCTCATCAACAGGTGCTCATTCGAAGTTCCTGTCTTTCTTCTGCTGCCGAATATATCTTAATATTCGGCTTGTTGACATCCTTATGTAACCTTTAGAACAGGGCTTTTTTAATAGCCTCATTCCCATGGAAAGCCCTAAATAACTTCTATGCTCAACCTCTCAGCTTAATCACTCTTCTAATCCTCTGCATTGCTCGTTGTCAATTTCCATGATATCTTCCCAGAAAACTCTGCCTTTATTCCTTTCTCTGGGGCTCCACCCACCCCCTGGTTGCTGTTTATTACCGGATGTGAATACTAAACGTTTGGGTGCTCTTTGTTTACCTAAAATTTAGACAAAATAAAAGAAGAAGAGGAAGCTTTTGTTACAGAAAAAATATTCCATAGATTAAAAAGTTACTGTCACTATCCTAATGAAACTCGAATAATCAGCAGCTAAGAGAGAAAATCAGAAACATAACTTTTCGGTCCAATTTTCTAAGTGTTTCTGCATAAGCCAAGAAAATATCTATCTTAGCACTGGACTCCTGTGGTGGCCAGAATTTGGCTGCATTTCCAAATAATAAGCATTTGGTTCAGAAAGCTGTTTAAAGGAAATAAAAAGGCATAAAATCTCAATCATCCAATATGGTTTGTATTAGAATAAATTGATTACCCAAAACCTAACGTGATTAGCGCTTTGCCAAGTGGCTGGCAAGCAACCACTGTTGACATAGTCCAAATTCTAATCAGTTACTTGTAACAAGTGATTATTTAATAACCATTCACATTCATCTTTGCTCCTTCAGCCAAATGGAGGGGGAGAAGAAAGAGAAGAACCCTCAGAGGGAATAAAAAGAGTTCCAAGCTTTATTTTTTCTCTCTTTGTAAGTACAAGAAAATGTATCCATATGCAAAGAAAAATTCAGTGTTGTCAGTCAGACCCCGCACAGTGAAAAATCAAGTCGCTCTTTCCATCCCTTTAAGTCTTAAAGAGAAGTTGACTTGCTCAGAGGTCCTTTGAGTGGAAATATTGGATGAGGAGATTTGGTGTCATGACGCTTCTCCTAAAGAGAAAACTTTTTTTCTCTTGTAACATGTATAAAAGTATAAAATTACAAACCAAAAATTCAGTTTAAAAAGTGTTCCATTCTTTCTTAGCTGTACTTTATTGAGGGATGAATCCATTTCATCAAGCTTCTGAAATTCCAAAGATGCACTTTTAATCAAGTATGCTGAATAATGATAAGCATGGCACATTTAAAGAGAAAATTCGGAACATGTTTAAGACAGTAATGGTTTACTAATAGACAATGAACTTTAAAAAAGGTTTTTGTTAACCACAGAGCAGCATTTTTTACTCGGAGGTATCATGATAAAGAATGTCTCTCCTCATTTTTTCCTCGACCAGTTTTGGTAAAAACATTTGAAGTTAGTTTGTGTCTTTCTAATCTTTTATATACTTCACAAGACACCCATCAACTATCCAAGTTACTATCCTGACATCCTATAGGAAAAGTGTCTTTTGTAACTGCCTAAAAATGTGATAGAATTGTCAAAGGCATATGGAATTCGTTATATAAATCTTGAAAGTCAGTATTATTTGTTCTCTGATGGCATATGTTTTCAGCCAAAAAGTTAATACAAACAAAGAAAAGTTATAAATGCCATTTGATGGAGAGACCAGACACAACCATGCCCGTTTACAGGCACAAGCACCAGTGAGAGCATCAGTGATATTATTATAGCAGTTCCACAGCCACTTGCTTTTGAATTGAACTGAGGGAGGTATCGAGGCCAACATTTCCCACCCACCGTACACACTGGAGAGCTCTGAGAGCAGAGTCAGCTACATCTCACCCTTTTTCCATGTTTTCCTGGAAGAGCTGGGCTGGGCTGGGCATCTCCAGCTTGGGCCAAGAGAGATCCTCTGAAAAGGACCCTGAGAAGGGTAACTTTCTCCAGGTAGTCTCTGGTGCTCCCTGAGAAGAGCCCACGTCTGAGAAAATTGCTTCCACATCTTAGGTACCTCAGGTTCCTAATCTACCAGTATTTGCTTTTTTATGCAGATAGAAGAAGGCCTTGCTGGGATGTTAAACCCATTCAGCCCCTACCCTCTTAGCCTC
Organism: Lipotes vexillifer; assembly: GCF_000442215.2. Taxonomy (NCBI): domain Eukaryota; kingdom Metazoa; phylum Chordata; class Mammalia; order Artiodactyla; family Lipotidae; genus Lipotes; species Lipotes vexillifer. The sequence goes on from NW_006777801.1 coordinate 645,944, forward strand.
TGGTAGTTGGCAAGCAAAGGTCACAATGGCCACTTGTCGAGACCGCTCTCAGGACCTTCTGGTGCACACTCCTGCACTGGCAAGCTTCTCAGCCAAGATATGGAATTTGGAAGGGAGAACTCCTTTTTTCTTACCTTTTAATTGAGGCTCCCTTCCTTCAAAGTCCTACTGAGAAACATTCTAACCCATGAAGCCTTCTCCTGGCATCTAATTAATTCCCTCGACTCAATTAGTTCATCTTATTTAGAGATTGTAGTCTTAAAATGTTGCAATGAAAAGAAAAAAATATCCCTGTAGTCTCAAAGGTCATGTCTGCCACTACAGGGGTAAGAAAGCTTCTGAAGTTTTGTGCCTCAGTGTTCTCAACTGTAAATGGTTATTTGAGTATATTGTTCTTCGTTCATTCATTTATTCTGCATTTGTTTCATGCTTAGGCACTGAGAATCAATGATGGCTTTTCTAAGCTCCTCTTTCCTTGAGAAGCTGATAGTTTACTGGGATTACCCCCAGGGTCCCTATTTTTTTTCACGCTATTATTCCTCCATTCCATTAAATATTTTACGAGTTCATACTATATTCCAAGCATTATTCTAGGCACCACAGGGGAAAAAAAGAGGAAGAGGAGAAGGAAGGGAGAGAAGGAGAGATAAAATTCCATAACCTCATGGAACTTACTGGGGAGAGACGGAAAACTTTTTTGAAAAAGAAGAGCTAAAATATTGAGCAGGCAATAGATACTGATAGCATAGATTGTATCAAGATCTAAAAGAATTGGGGGAGGGGCGCATATGGATATCTGGCACGATTTTCCCAGGCAGAGAGCATAGCAAATGCCAGTCCTAAAACAAGAGCACCTGGCACTTTAACAGAATAGCAAGGAGGCCAGAGAGGCCAGAACAGAACAGGAGTATGAGAAGAGGAGATGGGGGCAGGAACATGATGGGATCCCGCTCATGAAGGCCATGGAGAGGACGTTGACTTTTACTCTAAGGTAGAAGGGAGTCCACTGGAGTCTGTGAGCAGAGCAATGACATAATTCCACTTTCTTTTAAAGGAAAGGCAAGACCAGTATCAGAGAATCTAGTTAGAAGGCAACTTAAAAAGTCCAGGTGAAAAGTAGTAGTGCCCTGGGCCCAAATGGGAACAGTCATGACAGAGGTGGGAAGAAACGGTTGGATGCCTTATATGTTTGTGTTCTGGGAACTCTTAGTACTTCCACTGTATTCTTTACTAAGCTCTACTGTGAATGATTACTTTATCAGGACTGAGAGCTGCTGGAAGCAGTGGCTTTGTCTTTTCCCTTTGTACCTAAGCAGAATCCTCTTAATTTTATTGGTTAATTGCTTAATAAATATTATGTGAAACTTGAATGAACCTGGATCAGAATAGCAAGCTCCGGATTAGACCCACATGAATATAGTCGACTGATCCTTGAAAAAGGAGCAAAGGTAATTCAATATAGAAGAGATAGTCTTTTCAACAAATGGTGCTGGAACAATGGATGTTCATATGGGGAAAACCCCAAAAGCTAGACACCTTATACCTTTCACAAAAATTAACTCAAAATGATCAGACTTAAAGATAAAACATAACAGTATAAAACTTCTAGAAGAAAGCATAGGAGAAAATCTATGTGCCTCTGGATTTGATGATACGTTTTTAGACACAGCACCAAAACACCCATGAAAGAAAAAATTGTTAAATTAGACTTCTCTGAAGTTAAAAACTTCTGCCCTGCAAAAGATACTATTCCGTAATGACTAAAAAAAAAAAACCTGATAGAGAAGCAAATGTAACTAGCGAATGAGCAATGGCACATGAGCACTGCTCTGAGCACAGAAGTTCTCAAGGGAGAAACTTTCCTCTGACCTCAGAATAGCCAACTTCAAGCCAAAGTCTCTGTCCCTAAAACCCATTTGTGCTCCTGCTGAGCAATGTTGAAAGGAATATTTAAGTCAATTCTGTTGCTCCCACTGGGGCTTCTCCTCCCCTGCCAAGAGCAAGAAAGACCCAGGATCACTGCTTCCTGGGGGGAGACGATGACTGTACTGTCCTGTGTTGCCCCCTCCTGTGATTTGGAAGGCGTCACAAGAGTGGGGCTGACTTGGATACTCCTGTTCCAAGTCATCCCCTCTTTCTGGGGTGCGGCGGGGCGGGGGGGCGGACAGGGAAACAGAACAATATCAACTCTCACTTGCTGGAAATGGAGATTTGTGGATTTGTGTGTGTGTGTGTGTGTGTGTCTTAAAGTATTAGCATCAAGCCTGGTAAACAGATTACTGCTGAAGGAAAAATATGATTTCTAGAACATGTCACTAATTCAGACACATTTGGTGGAAATTTTAAAAGGTAAAAAACAGATATTAAAGAATTTACAATATTTCTATTACCTCCAAATACACAAGAGAATATGTGTGCTCTATATCAGTCATGGTCCAACCAAGATGCAGAAATGACACCAGCTATTTAAACAGAGTGAATTTAACAAAGAATTGTTAACTAGATATTGCAGAACCGAAAAAGCAAAACAAAGAATGCAAAGGATTTACAGAGGTTGCAAGTGCAATCAGCAGTAACCATTCCTAAGACCAAAGGAACAAAGGGAAGAGGTGAAAATTATTAAAATAAAAATACCTGGGGCTTCCCTGGTGGCGCAGTGGTTGAGAGTCCGCCTGCCGATGCAGGGTACGCGGGTTCGTGCCCCGGTCCGGAAGGATTCCACGTGCCGCGGAGCGGCTGGGCCCGTGAGCCATGGCGCGGCCGGAGCCTGTGCTCCGCGGCGGGAGAGGCCACAGTAGTGAGAGGCCCGCGTACCGCCAAAAAAAAAAAAAAACCTGGAGGAAGGGCCTTGCAGGTGCTGGTTCTCTAAGGGCGGGCAATGAGGCTGATGAGAGTTGGGAGCATTGTAAATTGAACCCATTTGGAAAGCCTGTTCTCCCCAGATAATGCAGACAAGTAGCAATCTAGGGCATAAAGACATTTTCACAAATTCCGAATTGGTAAGGAACGGATACATTAGGTTCTACAATACCTGCAAAGTGATACAAGGTCATCTCATTAAAAGAAAAAAGATAAAGCAGCTACAAACCTTCCGGGCTTCAATTTCTTGACCTTTCTGTGATTAGATCCTTGAACTACACCATCTTGATTTCTCTCAAAGAAAAGAGTGAAATTAGCTATACTGGAGGTAAATAGTTAACAAACTAGTGGGAAGAAAGTGTTTGTCGTGTACCATTCTCCTAGATAATGGGAATAGTTCTGTGGATTCTGGGACAGAGATTAATCACATCAGAACTTTCAGTAAGATTCTCACCCAATCCACCAGCTGAAACAGATGTCAGCAAAGATTTGATGACTTATTAAGAAGGATTTGGTCTAGTTTTATCAAAAACAAGTGCGAGAAGATGGCTTTCAGTACCAGCCAGGGTTAAGGCTGAGAAATCAGTACATCTCTGTCAGTTTCTCACCCTTCTATGTCCTGATAAAAAAGAGAAGGCAACTGTCATCCAAACAATAATCATCAATAAATATTTACAGGCTGGACCCTGTACTTGAAATGGGAGTATAAAAATGTATATAGGACATTCTACTGTCCCCAAAGAGTCCTGGAATTCAGATGAGGAAATAGGAATATACGTTAAAAATATAGCATATGTAACATTGTGATGGAAATGCTAACCAAATGAGGTCATGAACTCACTCCCAGCAGGTGATAATAGAGGGTAATAGAGGTACTTCTTTTAAAAGATTAAGTACGACTAGGGTAGAGGAACACAAACCAGTCCAAGTCAATATAGAATAGCATCGCTTGTCAGAAATGTGGTGGCGGAAGCTAAAACTATTAGTTAAATCAGAGCTGGAGTTGAAATCACCTGATTTTAGTTCTATACTAGCTTCTTTAAATAAGCAGAGGCTTTTTGACTATGCCTGATAAATAGGGTGTGTGGTGCGGGGGGAGGTGTTTAAACAGCAGATAGAGCATTGGAGTGGCTTCCATGAGTTCATGGTTGTAAAATAAGGACGTTGGCAGGCAATAGCTGTGAGATGGAGTTCCAAGGTCTGCTCAGACCTGGAATTAGCAGTCCTCACAAGACAATCGAACTTCCAATTCTTGAATTGTGACTGCAAAACATCTAATGTTCTCTGGGTTGTTCTGATCCCCAAACCTCATTCCTTTCCCACCCATATCTCTTCCCAGCTGCTCAGTGTTCCTCCTTCCCATCTCTTTTCTCCTCCCTCACTGTCCATCTCTCAGCATTTCCTGATCATCACCATCAATAATATATCAATTACCGTGAGATGATTATGGTATCTAAGCCAACCAATCTTAAGCCCCAGGGCTCATTTACCTCAATCATTTCAAAAATTATTTTGGAGACTAGAAACCAGTTAAAGTGGACACTTAATGTATGAAACCAGAAAACAAAAGACTTTTTAAAGTGTTTATCTTTTTGAACTTAAAAAATATATAACAATGAACACAGACTTGAGAGGAAACCCTAATGGATAGCTATCTAACTAGGATGAGTGTGGTTAATAACCCTTCTCTGTTGATGTGTCATGAAAAGTTACATGAGAAAAAAATGTCTTCTCAATATCTCTATTATTTCTGATAAAAATAATTTTTGAGTTAGGGTGAGTTTATAGATGGTGTTTCCTTCTATTCTTGAAATTCTCTTTTACTATCACATTGACTTAAAAGATATTTCACTTTCGCAGTGACCACTGCAGATTCTTCATCTGTATTCCTCCTACTTGATCTTCGGTGGGTGTGACCCTCTAACAAACCTCACTAAATTTCTCTCTAAAACTCAGTCTTTCTGTCAAGAGGTTAATGGTCCCCAGAGCAACATGGTAGGGCTCCCATCCACTGTCATTTAAAGGGAATGCTTGGGAATTATTTGGAAAGTATGATATTCATACTCTGATTTCGTTCTGGTTTTCATAAATTGAATCAAACAAGGATGTAGTTTGTACATATGAAGAGAAGGAGTATGGGAGAAGGAGGTCTTAAAATTCTCACAGGTTCTATCTGAGGATTTTTTTTTTTAATGTAAAGCCCTAGTTGTGTAAAAGGTACCCACAGCCATGTTTGGGAGCTACTAAGAGAGAAGTCCTAGAGCACACAGAAGCAGCTTGAGTGTGGGCGTTGGCTTGGGGGAAAAGCCTGGTGAGGAAAGTAGAGAGCTTCTGTGAGCCTGTCACCAGAAACACTGAATGTTCATGCTTTGTGTGTCTGTCCCCATAACTATTCCATTAACACGTACACACGTATATCTCTCTGCAGCTGGCACCCTAATCATGGCTTCCCTACTGGGTTTTCCTAGTGAAATCCCCTGGTCTTTAAGGCTGGGACAGAATGAAGGGATATTTGACCCTCGTAGAACTCAAGATCCGATTTTCTTGATGTGGTTCAAACTTGCTATTCCTTCCAGTGCTGTGAATGATCATTTCTAGAGAAAAAAAAAAAAAAAAAGTGTAAATATTATTCACATTGGCCACATGCTCCATTTTTTAAAAGCACCATTCTGAGTAGCTGGAATGTAGATTTTAGGACAAAGTGTGGGATGCAGAGAAAACTATTTCTTATTCAGGATCTCAATTTTTTCATCTTCAAAATGATAAAGGAAACCTAGATAATTAAACCATATTATTATAATAGAAGTTATGGATGCCCCAAAAGTCATTTTATTTTTGGACTTGTAGCTATTTTAATTACCTGATGTTAAGAAAAATCACAATAGGCAGAATAATGAATGACTTTCAAGGTGGGCATTAATAGGCATTAGGACATTATGTACTTTCTTCACGCCCTCCCCTGTGTAATTTAGGTTTCAGACAGGTGCCCTGTGCCAATCCAAGCAGAATTGCTTTTCATGACACACCTGGAGAGAGTAAGATTGTTAAGCATATGGGTTTCAAAGAGCTCTCTTCATTTCTAGAGAAAAAAAAAAAAAAAAGTGTAAATATTATTCACATTGGCCACATGCCCCCTTTTTTAAAAGCACCATTCTGAGTAGCTGGAATGTAGATTTTAGGACAAAGTGTGGGATGCAGAGAAAACTATTTCTTATTCAGGATCTCAATTTTTTCATCTTCAAAATGATAAAGGAAACCTAGATAATTAAACCATATTATTATAATAGAAGTTATGGATGCCCCAAAAGTCATTTTATTTTTGGACTTGTAGCTATTTTAATTACCTGATGTTAAGAAAAATCACAATAGGCAGAATAATGAATGACTTTCAAGGTGGGCATTAATAGGCATTAGGACATTATGTACTTTCTTCACGCCCTCCCCTGTGTAATTTAGGTTTCAGACAGGTGCCCTGTGCCAATCCAAGCAGAATTGCTTTTCATGACACACCTGGAGAGAGTAAGATTGTTAAGCATATGGGTTTCAAAGAGCTCTCTTGCTCAGGTAGCAGGCCAAACTCAAAGAAAGGATAAAGAGCGTAGGGACGGACTAACAAAAAATCAGAAAACGGGCTTTGCAATTATATCAGGAAGCTTGTGGGCGAAGTAACAGAATTTCCTACTGGAAGTTGCTTTAAAAAATCATAGCTTATTTTTGACAAGAAACCCAAGGTTGGTTCAGAGGCTTAACGTAGTTATCAGTGACCCACCTTTCTGACCTGGCATCTGTGTTTTGGAAATGTTTTATTTCTGGTCTCAGAATTGGTTACTGCAGGGTGGTCATCATAACCAATCACTGGCAAAAGAGAATGGAATGACCAAAACTGGCTTATCCTAATTTCGTTCCTTCCCTGTGAGCAGGGCCACATTTCCTGAGCAAATGCTGCCCAGCATCTGAACAAAAGCGAGTTCTATTGGCAGGAAAGAAAGTGGCAGTGACAGTTGAGTAGGCAATCAACCATCTTTTCTGTCTGGGGATAATTTTATTTTTAACTGGCTGAATTTGGTTTAAAAAATAATTCTTCATTGACTACAACGCATGCCACATTTGCAAGATCAGTGTGAGACTCTTTGCAAACCAATATATTCTCTTCTTCAATGAGTTTATGACAACCTCATGGAGGAAAAAATTCTAAAAATTCTAATTTTGTTATACATGTTGGAATGAGATTTAGGATGCTAATTTGGGCTTCTGGTTTTTATAACAGCATATTGGTAAGTGGAATTTGCAGTAAATCTCAGTGAGAACTTGTTTTAACTTCTAAGAATGATGGGTATCTTCCATTCATTAGATCTGCCATTAAAATCTGTTATATGCAAGTCCATGAACGTCTGGTATTTCAACTTGTCTCATAAGCTGAATACCCAAACCTCTGAAAGAACCTAACCGGGCAGAGCCAAGATGTAACTCACTTAACCTGCTCCAAGTCGTGGCTATTTTCAAAGGAAAACAGTCACCTGTTTACAAATCAGCAGTAACACTTCTTTCCTTCCCCACATGGCTATGATTTGGAGGGAAATGACCACCAGCCTGCTGTGAAGGCATAAGCTATGGGCTGACCATAAATAGCGTAGGGGAGACAAAGCATTGTGGGCTGACACAGGGCGCCCTCATGACCCTCTGCTGGCCCACGTCCAAGAGGATGACCATTAAAACAACAGGCAGATGGCATCCAGGACAAGTTAAACCCTCATGTGGACTGCCCAAGGTCTAGCAGGAAGGAGTGGGCTCTCAGCCAGCACACGTTCTGTTAGGTAACACAGCTGTGATTTCAACACCCAGAGGATCGGCTCACATTTAAAACTCAGAAATATCTCAATGTTTCCCTAAAAAGTCTGTAACTGTGGAAAGCTGCCATTTTCCTGCCTCCTTGGGGAAGGAAGCAGCACTGGGGAAAAATTCGAAGCGGGAAGAAGTGAAATTCCCTATGATTACAACAGTGTAAACTTTTGCTGGAAACCATCTCTAACTAAGGGTTAAATAAAGCACATTTTCCTTAGGTGCGGAGTTGTCCTAAGCCCTAAAAAAAAGGAAACTCCCCCCACTGGGCTCAGAATAGGAACCTAAAAAGAACTTATCAGGCTGGTAGTTAGCTTCTCGGCCTCCTTCCTCTCTACTGGGGGGCGTAAGGTAATATATGAGGAGCCTTGGACTGGAGATCGAGTCTAGAACCTCAGTTTCGTTTTGCCACAAACAATAACCTTTTTGGGTGTCTTCTTGAGTGGCAAAATAGGACCCACTTCACAAGATTATTAAATATCAAATAAGATAAAGCATTTGAAACTGCAAGGATTCGGCTTGACAAATGTGGTATTTTTATGCATGTAAACATTACCCTGTGGTCATCCTCAAGGCGTCCTAGAGGAGGGGAGCAACAAAGAACTGTCATCCTTTTCACCTCCCACATTCTTTACTTTGAGGGGATGAAGGCTGGTGGGATTTTTTGTGCTGGAACTCAATCTGCAAGTCAACAAAAATGTATGAACTTTGGGGATACGTGTGTTTCCTTGTGATTTTCTAAAACATCAATGGAACATACCACTTACATTTACACACATAAATACATCAGCATTACACAGGACAGATCTTACCTGCAGCATCAGAACCAACATAAAAGCCGTCCCTTTCCCTTTCATACCGGGACAGGCTGCTGCTAGAAATGTGGCAGACAGGAATCTGCGCACCTATTACTCTCCAGAAACCACTAGAAAATTCCTGTCTAACACCACAGGATGGGAAGGGTGGAACACACTAGAAAAATGGTTGAGGGGTAGAAAAATGAGTTTCTGGTAACTCAATGCTTAAAATATATTTTTCCAGTAAAACAATGCTGTAAGTGGAGGTTCTGATAGTTGAAACAAAAGTAATTCCCATTTTTAATATATTATGTGTGAACTCAATTAACTTTCTAAGCTTGAATTAGGCACAATTTGCAACGTTGTTTCTATAACGAAATGTATTTTGAGTTCCAAATGGTCAGTTTATATGAACTTCAGCAACACAACTCATTTGTAATTAAAATTGCAGCAATTGTTTTCTCTGGGTATTTTTAATGAGCCAACCAAAGAAAAACGAAAACCAGTGGACAGTACATTTGCAAGATCAGTAATTGAATGATATGAACAAATCTACAGTGATTAAACTCATTTGCAAAATAAGCATTAGTGGTTTTGAGAATGGTGAGAATTTTGTAGGACAGAACTTCATCTGAAATTAATGTGTAGTGCTGGATGAAAAGATTTATCTAACAATTGTAAACTGCAATTTTTAAAATTATCTAATTATCTGTATACAGAATAACCAACATTTTGAGTGCAAAATCCTATGTATAGTTAAATAGTAACTGATTAATTTAATTATCATGACAAGGTCAGGAGTATTATTATTATTCCCAACTCTACCAGAAGAACTGGGGCATACTGAAGGTCAAACTTGGCCCAAGGTCACTTGGGGAGCCCAGGCATTCTGACACCTGACTTCTAACGTCTACATTATAATAAACTTGCATATTCAAAGCCTTACAAATCTTAAGATTTTTCAAGTTTTCCAAAACAGACTCTTTAAAAAGATTTGCTTTTATTTAAATAAATAGTGCTTATGCACTGAGTTAGTAGTTACAATTTTTAGAAGTTGAAATTTATAGCTTGTCTCATTTTATGGTTTTGAAAATTCAATAGAAGGTAACACAAGTCAGATGCCATCATCCTAGACTGAAGGACATCTCCATTGCACAGAGAGGAAAAGCTCCTTCTATCACAGGAATCTTTGTGCTATCAGAATTATTCTGGAACAGACTGCTCCTAGAGAGGCACAATATAAACAAGAAATAGAGTGGGCTCTATGTTCACGAACACCATGGCTGAAATACTTCAACTCTCTGAGCCTACATCATCTTTTATCCAATAAGGATAATCCCTGTTTTGCAAGCTCGTTGTGAGACACATTGTTATTATTAACAAGCTCTCTCCAGACATGAGTCAGAAGCTCCAGTGTCTCTTACTTAATCTTAGCCTATGAAATGGAGATCCTAATGTCTACCTCACAAAGGTGGTTAAGGTTTGAGCAAACATGTGAAATGACTATAATTTTCCACACTGTGTTTTAAGTAGCTGAGGCATAGCTCATGTGAATAGTGCCATTAGATACATAGCTCTACCTGGAGGTAGGATGCTAGTTTCAGGTCCTCAGTCTTTTCTAATTAGAACAAACGGCCTGGTTCTTCTGAAGCTACCCAAGTTCTATTCCCTCAGTGTTCTCTCTAGTCAGTGAACTTAGCGTAAAGCCCCTTCCTCTAAAGGGAAGGCAGCTTATGTGAGTAGAAGCAGGAGGGAGAGCATAGTCCCTCTGGACTCCTGATAACTCCCAATAACACAAAGGGCCATCTCAGTTCCTACAGAATATTCAAGAGAGAAAAATCATCTCAACCAAGCCTCTCTTTGAACAGATGAGAAGCAAATCCCTAGATCTCTGGACTTGGTTATTTCCCCATATGATTTGTCAGCTGGGATCTTATTTGTGACTCACCTGGCTTATTAGGCACTTCAGAGTTGGGACTGTACTGTATTTAGTTTTCATCCTATATGCAGCTCAGCTCCTAGTGTAACAAGTATTATTAGCTCAAGGAGAAGAATATTTAATGTCCTGGCTGTCCATTTATAAGACTGCAAACAATTCTCTGCAATTATGAAAATGGAAGGCATGCTGAGTACTTCCTATAACAAGGAACAGCAACTACAGTTCACCTAGGAAAAGATAAAGATGCTTTCAAGGACTCACCAAAGCACCCAGCCAGACCTATTGAGTGGAATCTTCCAAAACCTGGAGAGAGCCAATAAAGCTGATGGCCTGATCCCAGCAATGTCTACTCTGGGCCATGCCCTTGAGCACATGGCAGCCTTGGGATGATTTATGATAAGGATATTGCACCAGACCACAACCTCGAGCAACAGAAAAAACAGGAGGAAAGTCAGGATACCACTTTCAGTGGATGAATACTAAGTAGCTTAATATTATTGAAGCATTATCCAACCGTAGAGGCCATCTGGCAAAGGACAATTTTAAAATATAAATGATAGTATTTGTCAAGGTTTACACATCAATCTGAACTGGAAGTCAAGAGCAAATTATCTTTTACTAGCTCATGTCCTGGAAAACATCTTTACCCTGATTCAAGGACACGAGGACTTGTTCCAAAGTTTTTGGAATTGATATGGCTCATAATGCCTGCATATTTTCAAAACCCTGTCATCCGTAAATGAGCTGGAAAATACCACATACTTGTATCCTTGTTGATGGGATTTAATGGGTACACACAATGTGCTAAGCGCTGGCTGGACATATTATATGCCTACATAATCTTCATGACCCATATTCCAAATCACGTCTTTTAATATAACTGAATACGTTCACTAAATATAGTAGTATCGTTTGTTAAAACATTTTTACTATTATAAGAGGCTGGTGAAGTTAGCAAGAAACGGTACCAATGTTCATAGTATATTTATATTTAGGAATCGTTTTTACAGAAAACAAAGGTGAATTTTTTAATAGAAAAAAATGCCATATTTTAATAGAAGATCACCATTTATCAGAATGCATCCCAAAATACTACAACAAATTGGTCTTCAACAGAAACAGCATGACAGAAAACTCGATATGCTACGCCCCTGAGGAGTCTGCAACCAGGCTAGTTGGAAATCAACACACAACTCCCACTACCCCACACACAAATATGTACAGGTTATATAAGCCAAGATTTAGAAAACCCATTGGAAGAGGAGGGACACACCCACATATGTATTTGTGTGCATGTTTTCCTTGAACACATATAACATTGTTTTCTTTTGTTTTACTCAACTCCAAGAAATTCTTGATCTAAAATTATTTTACGCTTAACACTATACCAAGGAAATACCATAAAGCAAGTTTACATTTTCCTGGGAGCTGTTTGTTGCAAGTAAAAAATGTTTTGCAATTTTTTAGTGTAAAACTCCGCATAAAAACAGGAGTTGTTATATAGTGCTTGCCATTTGTGTTAACATTACCAAAAACCTTTATACAGGACTATTATACATTACAGAAGAGGAATATCAATGAAGAGGTAATCAGTGCTTCCAAACTTTTCTAACTGTTACACAGGGGAGATCTAAAGAGTCTAACATATTTAGATTTATAAGGAATTGTTTTCTTCCCTCTGATAATGTGCTCCCTGAATAAAGAAAAACCCTACAGACACACTGCCTTCTATTCAACTACAGCCACCTTCCAGGGGTGCTGACACACAAGGGCTCTTCTATTGGACCCTACAGTTCTCACTGCCCTTGGACTCGGGGCCAGCTTCTGGGCTGGGAGCCAGCCGGCCTTGCTTGGCCCTCAGGCCCTCCCTGGGGCTGTCAGCCGAACTTCTCTCAGGAAGGTTACTGATGGAGAGAGATCTGGTGGTGGGTTCTCGGAGGGCAGTGCCTGAATCCACTGGGCTCTGTTGAGTAACCTTGACCTGCAACACAAGCGTCGTTGTTAGAGGTTTAAATCACATTCACATTTCTGCAACATGAAAAATCAAGCACGTAGATCACCAAATTTGAAGTTAAATTCTTCTTCTAGGAGTTGTACACAGCTTTACTATTTCTTCTTCCCCGAAAATAGGCCCCCATCTAACAGAGAAGCTAGAGAAAAGAGTCGGACACAACCTCTGACCAGCCAGCCGCCTTGCAAGCTTCCCTTGACACCTCTGCCAGCCGCAAACTCACTCCCAAGGCCAGTGCGACATTCTCAGGTCAGAAGGTACGCTCTTTGAGGGCAGAGACTATGTCCTCTTTACCTTTGCGTGCATAGTGCCCAGAATATGCCTACCTGGCAAACATTCAATATTTGCCTAAATAAGAATCCAAAGCAGCTTCCATTTATCTTAACTGAGCCCCTGCTGTCATTCAAATGAACGTATTCCAAATGAGTAATAACACCTTCATAGAGTGGAAGCTTTACTTACAACATTTAAAAGACCTAGAAGCTCCTCCTCGCATACCAGCATTTTAATCATTCCCCTTACATTGTTGTTTTATTCCCATACTTGGTTTATGGCAGAAGGGCAGCTATCTAATAATAAAGCCCAGAAAAAAGTAAATTCCCTTTCTGATGTCCTGCCTTTTAAGAGAAAGAGGGAATCTCAAAAATGCGAGACTTTAAGAAGCAGATGAAAGGGCAGGGTAGCTGGTAAAGTCAAGATTTTTTTGAGGTTTCCATGGTAGCGAAAAAAGATATGGGGTCGGGAAAGAAAAAGAAGAGCACAACAGAGGAAGCACAGAAAAAATGTCACTTAACCAAAGTGAAAGGCAAGAGTAGACAATTCAGGTAGGAAGATTTGTAAAAGAGAAAGAGGAAGGACTCTTAACAAGGGTGCTCAGCACAAAGCCTGAGAAGCGGCTATGGGACACATGACTCCCTGCGCAACGGACCTTCGGAAGCAGTAAGAAGAAAGAATGGAAATTATTTCCCCGTTTATATTCTTTCCATAGGAAGTACGTGGTCTTAAAAGGCAGCTAAATACTCTTCATTACAGAAAACATAGTAAATCTGGCCGACATATCAGATCCCTGGAAAGCTTGCCTCTACCTCAGAGGATGTGCAGGACATTTAAAAGGAGCAGCCTTGAAGGATCAGGACTTAATGGAAAATTACTGTTCATGGAAAGTTGAAGGAAAAAAAACCAGAGTTTTACTGGCACTCCTTTTTCTTTTCTTTCTCTCTCTTTTTTTTTAAAGTAGAAAGTGATACAAAAACAGACTTCCCTTGAGCCCAACAGACGCAGGAGAATCAAACCTTTAGATTCACCATTAAAAGCAGGGGGATGGAGGAGAGATCAAGCTGAGGAAAGAGAATTTAAGCTACTCAATTCCTGAAACCCAATTAAATAGCCAAAGCCCACCCTTTGGCCTCCCCCTCTAGACTCAATTTCTTTGATTCTGAATTGAGAAAACTGTAGCCGGTGATCAGAGTTTACACTCTGGATGTGATCCTCATGTTGGTTAGTTAGCCTCAGACTCACCCATAACTAGGTGAGGTCGGACTTACCAGGTACTTAAGCTATTAAGTGCACCCATACCCTGAGACTGTCTTACAAACTGTGTCTGCAGCCACAGTGGGGAGAGGGCAGGTATGCAAATGGCTCACTGGAAATGAATCTCATTAGCAGGAAAAATAGCTAAGACCCCACAAAACTGCTGACTGACTCTGTGGTGATGGCCTCATCGTCATCTTCTACAATTAGTGGACGGTCCTCTGGAGCTGACTACCAACCCCAGATTCAGATCAAGTCTACACACAATCACGACTCCCTTGTTCCCAGCAAACTGGGAGCTCTGGGCTTATTCATCCCAGAGACATAACAGAGAATGATCCTCACCTAATCTGCATTTTACCCATGTTCCCCTTTGAACTTGTCAGATGTCACTAAAGGTTCCGTTAAACGATCTAGGAAATCTCTCAACACTCAGCCAGTGACTTCAGGCAAAGGCTCATAATCCCAAGTTTCTAAGCAACTGCTTTAGGAAATGACACCTTGCTCTCTCTTTTTTTCAAACTGAATGATGAAATATGTTCAACAGATGAGGCAAGCATTTTATAAGGTGATTCAGAAAATGCTGAATTAAATTGAAAATCAATAGGCAGGGGCTTCTCTGGTGGCGCAGTGGTTGAGAATCCGCCTGCCAACGCAGGGGGCACGGGTTTGATCCCTGGCCCAGGAAGATCCCACACACCGCGGAGCAACAAAGCCTATACACCACAACTACTGAGCCTGTGCTCTAGAGCCCGTGAGCTACAACTACTGAGCCCGCGTGCCGCGACTACTTAAGCCCATGCGCCTAGAGCCCGTGCTCCACAGCAAGAGAAACCACCGCAATGAGAAGCCTGCACACCGCAACGAAGAGTAGCCCCCGCTCGCCGCACCTACAGAAAGCCCGCACACAGCAATGAAGACCCAACACAGCCAAAAATAAATAAAATAAATAAATTTATATATATTAAAAAAAATCAATAGGCCGGGTTTCAAAGGCTTGCATCTAATCATGAAGTCCCCTATAACCTTCTTTCAAGAGGAACCACCCTCCATTCATGTGCACAAGTGCACAAAATTGCTTAGCAATTCATAACCACTGGTGCCTACTGCAGCCTGTAGCTAAAGCAAGCACACAAGTCTGCAGGCAACCATGGTTATTGCTCTGTCCTCAGCAGATGCGACAGCAGCGTGGAGAGCAGGCCCCCTAGCGTGCAAAGCTCTCTTTCTTAGATAGTAAGTCTAAACTCCACATGGAAACTGCTTTAAATAACCTCAATTCCTCATAAAAGAAGGGAAAAATGGCCCATATGATGATTTCATGAGGTGATTTCCTAACACACCTTTAAACATCTATTATTGCAATCACTTCAGGACATTCACAGCTCCATTCATTCAACAAATATCTCTATTAGACATGAGGACACAGGTAAACTGTAAACATAACCAGGAACATCACAGAAGTCATACTGGAACTCAGAAGGCAGATATTTAGGCGAGTAATTACAGTAAAGTGAGCTGCCGTGAAATAGCAGGAGGTACAGGGTACTACCTATGTGTCATGATTTCCTGTTTTAAGAGAGCCAAATACTTCATTTCAGGAATTAGCTTGTGGTTAATAGCTTTAGTCAAAGCTGGAAGCTTCACTCTGTAAAGGTGCTAGTTGCTTTATGGAAAAGAAGCTGTTCTTATGGTCCCTTGGAAAGTCAGGACCTACTCCAGCATACTCTTCAGTGTTCTATTGCTACCAGCATCCAAGAGTTAAATCCAAATGTGAGTGAGTGAGTGAGTGAGTGAGTGAGGAAAAAAAAAAAAAAAAGAGAGAAAAAGGTGGGGGGAGGGGGGGGGATGGGGAAGAAATTTGCACGAAACAGTAGACTATTTCTAATACAAGTTATGAATGGGCCCATTTTAACAAGTGAAAGAAAACCTCAGACCCTTCTTCCTTACTCCTGAGTTAATCAAATTTTTATTATAATGTAAGTTATGAACAAACCTAATAGTAGGCATAAATTCCTTAATCCTTAAAGCCCTTATACATCAACATAGCAAACATGTGCATATATGTTCTTGCTTTGATGCAACTGATCACCAGTGTCTTTGTATTTGGTGTCTAAAATCCTACTGAGGAGCATGCCTGCCCACTTAAGAATTACTACATTACACAAATAGGGTTACTACACTTCCAAAGCTTTGTTGGCTGGTTCAAGGTAATCATATTGAATACTTAAACTCTGACAAGTAAGCAATCAAAGTAAAATCACAACATTAAAAAAAAAAAAAAAAATCTGTGAGCCATTCTAGAAACTTCCAACAAGATTCCTGCAATCCCTAGTTTGAGAAACAATGGGAAAAGAGCAAGACTGGAGCTGAGAGAGAGAGTAGGTGTTAAGTCTGGGCAGGTTCAATCTTTGTAAGTCTTACTTTCTTCCTCCTTTTGTGATACTACTTACTAGGAGTGTACAATAAAATAAGAAAAGAAAACTTGAGTTCCATAAAATACATATACTTTGCATACATAAGTGGTAGATGCTGGTATGGATTATTGTAATGGGACAAAGATCTGTGAAGCAAATATCCTCTATGCTTTAAATAACGTGACTGGGCTGTTTGCAAGGTGCAGAGAGGTCCCTAAGATCCCAGCCCTCCCTACCCTCAACAATCAAACTAGAGACATCCATAAACAGAGCTACTTTCTCCAGACATCACTGAAATATGTGCTTTTTGTAGAAAGTAAAGGAATAATAAAACACAAAGAGTCAGCAGCTGGGGGGCAGATGGGTGAGAGGGAAAACTGTGAAGCAAGCAATGACCAGTACCCGTGCCAAATCCTTCGATGGTACTGCCCGAAACTTTCTTACAGACCCTTTGAGTTCTGATCTGACAACGCCAATTCCCGTCAAACGATTTATAAGTGGCCCGCTGGGTCAAGGACAAGATTGTGGGGCAGGGTAATGTGATGTTTATCCTCGCATCTGCTTGCTACTTTCCTCACTACTGACTTCTTTATACCCCAGGGGGAAGGTCAGACTTTGAAGAGCTCCTGAGTCAGAGGGCGCAGTGTCAAACCCTCGCCCAGATAATGCTGTCATTTCCTGGATTTCAAACGGTAGATACATGTTCACAGTAGTTTACCTTTTGTGATCTGCTGCCACCAGCTGTTGGTTTGGAGGTCTCAGCGAGATTTTCTTTGTCGAGACTTAGGGGGGATGGTGCTAACTTCTGCGCAGCAAGGCGGGGGCTGGTCCTTGTCACCATGGTTGTTCTCCGCAGGATGTATGGGGTAGTCTTTCCTGTTGGGATGTCGGCAAACCCTAAAGGCAAAAAGCTGCCTGTCAACACTGCTGGCTCCAATTCTATCCACGGTGGGAGTTCTATTCACTAGGTGAAGTTTGAACAAGGGTAAGGGTGACTCCGAAAACACTTTCTCCTAGCCACAGTGGACAATGGACACACTTTATTCATAGTTAACCTGGAGTCATCAAATTGAATAAATCACTAACAGGTTTTTTTCTTATTAGAAACATAAGAAACCACATGGGGAAAATAACATTAAACAGAAAAAATTTTTCCTGCTTCTTTTATGTGGATGTCTTAACTCGCACTTTTCTAAGAATACACCAGCAGGCCTTCCTGTAAGATTTGGATTAGAGGAGGAAACAATGGGTGAAATGGAAAGGAAAGAGATAAAAGAAAAGGCCTGCTCTTGTTGAAAGGGGGAAAATGTGAAATGGTAGCAGCTACTTGAGGTAACTACTCTCAGGTAGAAAAACTAAGTGGGAGGAGAGATTTGACCTTGCTCTGCACTCATCATCTCCTTCCACAGAGGGAACTGACAGGACCTGTGATGACCGAGAGGTGAAGGGCAATGCCAAGGATACTTAAAGAAAGCATGTCACACACAGCATTAAAGTAACTACAGTAACTACAGCAGCATGTGGTTTTGCTTTGTTTTTAACCCTTTAACTACAAATAAAAAACAGAAACGAGAGATAGCTAACTATTTAGGGGTTAGATTTCCTAAAGGCTAGAGTTACTCACAGCAGTGCTTCTCAAACTATCTATGGCAAAAAATTGGTTTTGATATTTTGCGGGGGAGGGGTGGGAAGTAATTTCCCATCTGCTGTGGAATGATACTTTTGTATAGTACAATAAGAATGAATCCAATAGAGAACTGATTATATGCTTGAATGTTGCAACAATAGCAAAGGGCTATGAAAATGTCAAACTCTTACTCTTGATTTCTGTACATTGTTTTGATCATGGAGCAGTAACAAACGTTCCTAGACCAGCCCCAATCTCTGGGCCGCACTTGGAGCGCCAGTGGGTTTCAAAAAAAAAAAGTGGTTAAGTGGCTTCAGCCAGGGGTCCAGCATCATCAGGCCCATCCCCTAGCTCACCCACTACCTGGGTCACACATGACTAAAGGTGGGAAAGCTCGAAGGGTGACTTTGACTTGGGGATTTTTCAACACAGAAATACCAATTTCTAAACAGGTTTTTGACAGCCATTTTTCAAATCTCCTAGTACTTTTGGTCCTGTGACAATGAGTAATTAGATCTTAGCCATTCTCTCATGACAGAAAAGAAAGTATATACCTTGCCAATTTAACAGTGGACTATTGCTTCTGAAGGTCAATGAGTACTACTGTTACACAGTAACCTAAAAAATAAATGCTTCTGCCTTTTTGTACGTGAATTTTTATGAGCACTTTCAAAAGAACACAAATACTTTTTGAATTATGAGTACCTTTCTTTACAACTTCTGGAAGTCCCTCTGGCTCAGGCTCAGCGTCTTCTGCATCCTCTGCAGGGTGAATACCACTTTTGCCCGCTTTCCTGCTTTTTTTAGAAAATTTCTCTGGTGTAGAAGGTGTGGTTTCTCCCCCATCCTCCCGAATCCCACCGGACCTTTGCCTCTTGCCTGAAGCTTTATTTTGGCCAGATGATAACTTCTTTTCAGTAGCAGAAGGGACTGGGGATGGTCCTGGAACAACTGAATTCAGCGAAGGAGAGCTTCGAAGATTAACTTTAGATTGTTGTGAACTCAGACGGGCAACCTGTGTTTCTAACATCTCTTTGGCTTTCTCTAATTTCTCATGGCTTATAAGCAGGGAACAGTATTTATCCAGGTATTCGTCTGCCTCCTTGGTCTTTTCTTCAAGGGTTTCTTTCAGTTCTTTCATCTCGGTCATTAATTCGTCAACATTAGCATCCACAACAGTACCTGTCAAAAATAAAGCAACACATCATTTGTAACTTGACGCTTCTCTGATTAACACTGGGCATCAGCAAGCAGATAACCTTAAACTTGCTTCTTGATTTTTATTTTTGGGAAGAGTGGCGGAAGGTCTATCTGTATATGTTCTTATAGTTCTTGTTTGGGAGGGATCATATCAACAATACATATTCTAGTGAGTTACATACTTATTGGGATAGCTTAAACATAACCCACCAAAATCTCAAACTCATATTTCAGCCAATCCATCAAACCTTTGTAGTTATCACATGACATCAAATGAATTAATTTATTACATCCCTGATTTTCCCCTGTCCATCCTTTCTATTGTAAGGGAATGAACAGTAAAAGTCGACAGAGAATATAAAGTCACTGCTGTGATGGCTTTGGGAGATAGGAAGGGGCCAGTGACAAGACAAGGCCAAAGAAGTTCTGAAAACCATTTGGAGGCAATGGAGGATCGGATGGACAAGGGCTTGAGGGATACTATAAGGGAAGAGGTCTCCATAACTTATAGCTGCCTGGTTGGCACTGATTCCATTAGAGACACTCCCTGGAGCCCCAATCCATTCTGAGTACTCTTCTCAGCAGGCAAGTCTGTTGACCTCCCACCCGTGCCAATTTATGTATGGTCCAAAAGAGCCACTTATACTATGCTTGCCATCATCTATCCACACAGAAAAAGCATTCCACTCTGGGGGCATACGTGGAGAAAAGTGACAGGAAGAGTTGTCATTTCTTTTTTATTTCACCTCCATACCCAAAAATATAGCCCCCAACCCTTCCATTTCGTTGACCCACCAGGATGGGCCAAGGACAACCAGAATCAGCTGTTTATAAATTACCAATGCCAGCTCAGATGCCAGTCTTCCTTTGCATTAGAACTACATCATGGACATCCACATGAAAAACTCTTCTTGGAAAGGCTCATTAGCAGAAAGGGCTACCAGTTTTTTGTATGTTTTACAGAACAGAAGATGCAATAATTCTATTTTTAAAATGCAGGCTTCATTCTGAATCCTATTAATGACCCCAAGCTAAGCACAAAATTCTGAAATTGGAAAACGGCTAACTGCTGAAA
>NW_006777801.1:667605-676095 GCF_000442215.2 Lipotes vexillifer
AAAAAAAAAAAAAAAAAAAAAGAACCTGAGCATGCATTCATGTTACAAGTAGATTTCATTCTTCGCACATTTCACCTTGAAATAATTTATTAGCAATGTTGCAGTAAATCTGTACTTTCAGAACTTTCTATTTCTGATTCCAACAGTAATTGGATTAGAGATACATTCAATTCAATTTCAACAATGCTGGGACTTCCCTGGTGGTCCAGTGGGTAGCCCTCCACACTCCCAATGCAGGGAGCCTGGGTTCAGTCCCTGGTCAGGGAACTAGATTCCACACGCATGCCGCAACTAAGAAGCCCACATGCCACAACTAAAGATCTTGCATGCTGCCACGAAGATCCCACATGCGCAGCCAAAATAAATAAATAAATAAATAAGTAAATAATTAAAACAATGTGTTTCTACTTCATTAAAATTATATAAGATTTGTATAGACTCAACTAACAATGTACCATTTTGTACACGGCATATATATAAGTAGACATTCCCCACAGTACAACTGTTGAAGATTTAAAAAAAAGGAGAAAGTGAGTAAATTAAAACTTAGACCTGAAGCTACTTCTGTCTTGTTATTAAACCTAACATCTCTCATTTTGTAGCAACAGGACATTACTGATCATTAATGTTATTCTGCACTTAGTTTGTATTTTACTGGTATATTTCCTTCACCTTGATAATTGTATAAGAGCTGTAAACATAAGAAATCTATACCTAGTTTTCTGACCTTTACTGAAAAATATTTATTTTCCACGTTCATATTTTACATTCTGGATGGTATTCGTTTTATGAAAAGAATTTTGTGGGTATCAAAACAGCCTCGCTCTCCAGGTAGAATTGCTGTAGCACCTTCTACAGTCTCACAATACTGAGATTACGGCTCACCTCCTTTTTTGTATAAAGAAAAAAGTTTTATGGTCCTTGCATGGAAAAGAAAAGGAGAGCATACACATACGTGTACCTGACCAAGTGCTTGGCTCACCTTGATCTCCCCATAAAGCCATGGTAAAGTGGGTTTGGTGACAGCAGTGAACCTGAAGACCAGTCATGCAAGACTTTCACCACCAAATTGTTATTATCCGCACCTGGAGGGGCCTGCCCTGATCTGTTATTGGCTTGCTCTTCATATCCATCTCAAGAAGTCTCTGACATCCTCTACTTTGAGAGGATTCACTGAGCAAAGAATGAAGTTTATTCAAGCTATGGAACTGCAGGCTATCCTCCAATTTTTAAAAACAACTCAGCAGACAAGTGATGAATGATATTATTTATGATTACAAAAACCTTTTTCATGAAAATGAAAGCACTTAATTTCATACTGTTAAAACCACTGTTAGATGTATGAACCATTCTAAGTCATGAAGTAATGATAAGTGAACATACCTTGGTTTTCTTCAATTCTTCTAAAATCTCAGTGGTCACTTTCAAAGAATTATTGAGTTCTTCTTTACTGGACTTTAAGAGGTCTATCTCCACCTTCTGGGAGCTGAGACATTCTTCCTTAGAAGTCAATTTCTCTCGATATGTCTGGATTTCCATTTCATACTAGGGCAGAAAAATGTTACTTTAGGCAGGAGGCTCAGGTGAAAATATTGTAAAGAAAACAAACAAAAAAGAAAACTGCTGATCCGGGGACCATTTCAAATGGTCTTTGCAACTCCCTTACTGTTCTACTCCAAGACGGAAATGTATTTTTTAAAAAATCAAGTCATAAAATAAGACATGTGCAAGTAACTGGTGGAAAGATAGGGAACTTAATAGGATGGGATGTTCACAGGATTATACATCATAATAATAATGCAGAACACTGACCTTCTTGGAAAAAATGCCTCATCACCATGGTCAACACACTCTCGCCAGTTCCCCCAGTCACCAGACCACACATTTTTACCTGTTTGTTTATATCCAAGAGCAAAGCCTGGTGTTTCTTTTCAGCTTCCTGAAGCCGTAGCTGATATTCAGCTATTTCTTCTCTCATCTTCCCTCGCTTTTCCATCTGGCCTCTGTGTGCACAATCCAAAGTCTTCTCCAGTTCACTGTTTTCTAGCATGAGCTCCTTCAGTTGACCCTAGTGAGAAAAATAATAAAATCATGGGAAGATAATTAAGAACCTGGATATATATATCAACATCTAGAAAATACTGAATACTGAGTACTGGATGTATATATCAACATCTAGAAAATACCGAGTACTGAGTACTGTCTTGCCTGTAATAGTTTACAGGCAAGACAATCTATATAGAATTAGTGCTATAATCCTTAGCAATGTACAGTCGACACTGTTTCCCCAGATTTCGCATTCACTGATTCAACCAACTACAGAACAAAAATATTCCAAAACACAAATTCCAGAACTTTCCAAAAGGCCAAACTTGAATTTGCTGTGTACCAGCAACTTTTTACACAGCATTAACATTGTATTTACAACTATTTAGGTAGTATTAGGTATTTTAAGTAATGTAGAGATGACTTAAAGTATACAGGAGGATGTGTGCAGGTGATATGCAAACACTATGCCATTTTATATAAGGGACTTGAGCACCTGCGGATTTTGGAATCTGGGGTGGGCCTGGAACCAATGCCCCGTGGATACCAAGGGATGACTGTATTCAGTTTAAATGGTGATTTCACCATTTCACCATTTCTGAACTAGCCCAATTCATGTATCCACCCTAAATGTTCCCTTCAATCTCCAGCCTCATGTATTTGGTGTCACTTTAGATTCTACTCTAGTTCTTTACCATGCCTTCCTACTGCTCCAACCTTCTTTCCTATTATTTTCCATCTGACTCCAGACACAATGGCTTCCTTTCCATTTCTAAAATGTACAAAGATTTTTCTAATTTCAGAGACTCTACCACTCTGCTCTCTAGACCTAGGAAGCTCCTTCGTCTGCCCTGTTCTCCACGTGGCTGACTCCTTGCCTTGCACGTGACATTCTCTGGCCACCCCATCTATATTAGGTTCTTCCTTACCCCACACGCCACTTCCCAAATATTCTGCAGTGAAGAATCTTGTTTCCTTTATAGCACTTAACAGTCCATGATTATTTGATATATTTCCTATTTAATGATTTATTCTATGTCAAGATGGTAAGTTCTATGAGTGCAGGAAGAACCACAGGACAGCTATTGCCCACCATTCTATCCTCGGACCTTAGCCGTGTTTATAGAATGAATAAAGCCGTTGCAGACTAACACACTCATATGTATGGCCTTGAGGCTGAACACCTAGCTTTCCTTTTTAGTAGAGCCTATAAATGAAAGACAAATAACAATATACTTGGGATACTCCCAAGCTGCTCAGTACCAAAGGAGATTTTAGCAGATGCAGGACTCAAATATCATCCATAGGAACTCCTTCCACACAGCATTGCCAGAAAATTCCATGAGCCAATTGCTGAGATTAAATGCCAAAACTTTTTGATTTTCATTAGATTAAATACCACATTTAAAGAAAAGCACTAACTTCCCCAACTCCTTATACAGGCCATTACAAATATCATTTCAACTTTTTGTGATTACTCTGGGTCATAATCACAATTATATTTTGCTGTCCTTTTCTGAGTATTACTTAGGGATGGAGTTGCACAAGGACTACATGAATATAGGAGTGTTTAACATTTGCATGCATGGTAGCTGCTACCTAAGACTTGGTGTTAAAGAGATTCAGGAGAAAGCGCATGAATCAGCAATGTCTATTAGGGGACCAGCAGTGGGAGTGGCAGCCCAAATGCTATAGTTCTGCCACAACCTGCCCTAAAATAGCACCCCAAGACTGCTCCAACTTTACATCTTACTATGACTTTCTTTCTGTTACTTTGTTAGTTCTTTGCAAGATCAGTGCATTTGTCTCTAGCAAGTTCTGGCTTGTAATCTGTGGCAGGCTAGGACAACAGCCTACTGAAAGCAGCATGAAATCCATTTCTGGTATGTATTAATGTAGTTACAAGGGTCATCTTCTATGAAAAAAATATTTGGGCTCCATGACAGGTATTTTCATGTGTTCAGGGGCCTCGCCTGACTCCTTCCGGGCTCATGACAGTGCTGGATGGCGAAAATTACTGCAGGTCTGATCGTGACGTAAGCTTGGGTTACTCTTTTCTTTTTCTTTTTTTTTTTTTAACATCTTTATTGGGGTATAATTGCTTTAAAATGGTGTGTTAGTTTCTGCTTTATAACAGAGTGAATCAGTTATACATATACATATGTTCCCACATCTCTTCCCTCTTTGTCTCCCTCCCTCCCACCCTCCCTATCCCCCCCCTCCAGGCAGCCACAAAGAACCAAGCCTGTATCCCTGTGCCATGCGGCTGCTTCCCACTGGCTATCTACCTTACGTTTGTTAGTATATATATGTCCATGTCTCTCTCTAAAAAAAAAGTTTAGTACATTACAGAAGGTCTTAACAAAAACAAACAAGGAGAGAGTGCACAAGAATTATCAGAGTGTAATGAATCTGTCACAGAGAAACTTACTTTTCTGCTCTTTATTTCTTCTGACACTAATTTTAAATCTTCAGTTAGCCTGTTTTTCTCCCTACTAAATTCTTCTTTCAGCTCTGTTGTTTTCTGTACCATCGCAAGCATTTCCTTCTGCAGCTCAGTTTCCTTCACGGTCATTGTGTTTACCTGAAATTTCCTCTTCGTTAGGATCTGCTTATGGTTGTCTGTCTGATCAAATTAATCACTCTTATACAGCATATTCACGACATTCGCTTTAGCCTCCAATAATAAAATAAAACCCAGCTAATCCTCCCTTTACTAATCCACTCAACTAATATTCTCAAAACCTACTGGTAAGCTTACCTTTTCTTCTCTGCAAGATTTAATAAAAGACAACAATAAGGAAAGGAATGACAAAGAAAGATAATATTACCAAGTCTTAAAATCCTTCATAGAAGTAATGATTTGAATTAAACTTAAATATCAGAGACTATTGTATGAGGCAGTGACTTAATCTATCAGCTCTTGGATCTCTTACTAAGTCTCCAATGCCATGCTAAAATGCAAGAAACATGACTATGATTCATTAAAACCAGTTAAAGCAGTATTTACATTCGTCCCTATATCAGATCGAAACAGCCTGGTATAGTTTGTCTAACTGTCTCCACCCATAACTGCCATACAAAAACTTGAAATTCTTGGAAAATACAGAGGTATGATTGATTGTATTTTCTGGACAGTCTCTTAATATTTGTCCAGTAAAAACTTAATTTGAAGGAATCACTTTCCTAGGTCAGTAAGTATAGGGCAAAAACTTAATTTTTCTTTAATAATTGAGCTTCCAGATGGCAGATTTTCCCCTTTAAACATCAGCTAACAGAACAAGAGACTGCCCGAAGAGAAGGTACAAAAGACGGGCTGAAAGCACAAAATCCCCAGGACATGCCCTGGGAGCCACGAGGGTTCTATCAGTTACAATTGTATCAGTATCTTTAATAGTTCTTTCTCCTAAAGGCAAAAAAAAGGCAGGGCAGCAGCAAAGGGGATCCCTACTGATTCTAACTGATATCTGTTATACTCTCTACAGCAGTGGTTCTCAACTGGGTATGGGTATGGGGGCTACTATTCTGATGTACTGTGAGAAAGGAACCATGCACAACCCAAAAGCTTCTGCCCTGTCCAGGTGCCACAGTGAAAACCATGCCAATCCATAGAAGTGCCCCATGGAAGTGTGTGCCAAAGCAAAGGGTCACCACTGCTGGAGCCAACTCAATGTCCCCACAGTTCAAGACCCCAAAAGCCTTAACAAAGTTTGGTCCAATACTGCAAACACTGTCCAGAAGGAAACAGAATTCACACAGTGGTTGACCCTCCCGCATGACAACACATTCAAATGTACAGAGATAAAGCCACTTACTTTTTCAACAAAGGACAGTTTTTCCATTTTTGTCAATTCAAGCTCTTTCTCCAGATCCTTGGAAGAATTCTGCAGAGCTTCTAAGGTGTCCTGCAAAGTGTCATTTTTGGATTGCAGCACCTGGGTCTTCTGCTCCAATTCCACCATCAGATTTTCCAGTTTTGTCCTTTGCTCCTCCCAAAGTTGCTGTTCTCCTTCCATCTGGGACAGTTTAGAGACCAGCTGCTCTTGGTCTTGAATATGATTTTTCAGTATCCTGATTTCTTCATCCTTTTTCTCTAGTTTCTGTTTGCCATCTTCCACTTCTTGAATGAGGCCATTCACAGAAGACTGCAAAAGCATGTAATTACTTTTGGCCTCGTCAAGGCCCTGTAGCAGCTGAGCCTTCTCATGTTCAAGGGAATCTACTTGACTACTCAGGCTCTGTTCTTCCGCCTTCCAGGTCTCCTGCTCATCACACAAGGCTGCTACTTCCTCACTCAGCTCTTTCAATCGTGTCTGCAGTATCTCCACCACAGCTTTAGATTCTTCTTTCATCTGTTCTTTTTCTTGCTCTTTTTCTTGCAATAGATTTTCATATGAAGAGTTTAATGTTTCTAATTCAGACACTCGACCTTGCTCTTTTTGTAATTCTTTTGTCAGATCTTCTTTTTCTGACCTTGTATTGACAAGATCTAACTCCAAAGCTCTCAGATTTGCGGCCGTCTCCTCTATTTTTGCTTTCAGGGTCTCTACCTCTGCTTTGGACTTCTCAGCCTCAAGAATCACATGCGCTTGGTTTTTTCCTGATACCTCCAGTTCTCTTTCAAGGTTCTCAACTGTATCCTTAAGCAAAGCTGCCTGATGCCCACTTTCCTTCAGTTTTGCTAAGATATGGAGCTGCTTCCTTTCATCAGTATCTAGGTGGACTTTCAGCTTTCCAATGTTATTTCTCAGCTGATGTACTTCCTGCACTGGGGAGTCCGGGCTCTGTTCTTCCGCCTCCCAGGTCTCCCGGTCATCACACAAGGCTGCTACTTCCTCACTCAGCTCTTTCAATTGTGTCTGCAGTATCTCCACCTCAGCTTTAGATTCTTCTTTCATCTGTATTTTCTCTCGCTCCTTTTCTTCTAATACATTTTTCAATGAAGAGAGTAACGTGTGTAATTCAGACACCTGACCTTGTTTTTCTTGTAGTTGTTTCACCAGATTTTCTTTTTCGGACCGTATGGTGACAAGGTCTAAATCTAAAGTTTTCAGGCTTTCTGTCATCAATTCCATTTGTGTTCTTAGGGTCTCCACCTCTGCTTTGGAATTCTCAGCATCAAGAATCACCAGCTCTTGGTTTTCTTCTGCCATATGCAATTCCCTTTCAAGGGTCTCAACTTTATCCTGAAGCGAGTCGTTCCTACGCTCGCTTTCTTTCAGTTTCTCTGAGATGTGGAGCTGCTTCTTCTCATCGGCCTCGATGCGGACCCTAAGTTTCTCAATGCCTTTTCTCAGCTGGTGCACTTCCTCCTGCGTTGAGCTCAGCCTCACCGCGACCTCGCCTTTCTCCATCAGTGCAGCCTCCAAGGCCTTGGCGACGGTCAGCTTTTCATGCTCCAATTCACTCAGTTTGGTCTGCAGGCTCTCGGATTCCCTTACGAGTGATTTTGTCTCTTTATTCAGTTGTCTGATTTGGTTTTCCAGCTCACTTCTTACCAAAGACAGTGCCTGAGAGTCCTTTTCCAAACTCTGCAGCTGCTCTTGGAGATGTAGACGCTCATCTTGATGAGATTCGAGCTCTCGTATTTTCTCCTTCATCTTTTCAGACATCTGATCCAGCTCTTGATTTTCTTTTGACAAAGTATCTAATTCTCCACGAAGCTGGTCTCTCTCACTTGTGACCACCAAGAGTCCTTCCTCAAGACAGGTTATAACTTTCTGCTTATTTTCATTGTCTTTTTCTAAAAACAGCTTCTCTGTTTGAACTGCCTCTAAGTTGGCTTCCGCAGAGAGGGCGTGATGCTCTGTGCTACCTCTCTCAGCTTTCATCCTCTGCAGCTCATTTTCCACATTGAGACATCTCTCTCTCCAGTTGTCGGTCACCTTGGCTACCTCATCTTCAATACCTTCATGTGACAATTTATCTGTGCCCATTTCTAAGTTAGAAGTGAGGCCTCCCGAACTTTCTACTCTCTGGTTATCACGAGAAAAGGATTCCAATTTTTCACTGAAATCTGATTTTTCTTTCTGAAGTTCCTCAACTACTTTTTCCAATTCTATACATGCTTCAATCTTGGTAGTTAGTTGTACTTCCTGTAAACTGAGTTTTGAGTCTAACTCTTTGATTTCATTTAGCAAGCTTTCAACTTTTTGGTCACGTTCCTTTATGCCATGAAGTAATCTCAAATTCTCATTTGATGTCTCTTTTACCTGCAGTTGGAGATTCTGAATGGTTACCTGATTCTCCAGAAAATCCATAGGCACCGAAGCATTAGGACCAGAAAGTGACAATTCGGAAATGCATTCTGAACAGCCCTGGGTTGTGTCTTCCACTGGGGTCCTGGGACTGGTTTCTGGGGACTGCTCCCTGGACCACTCTCCTATAAGTTTGATTGCACTTGTCTTAGTTATTTTCTCCATCTCTAGACTGAGGTCCTGCTGA
>NW_006777801.1:676635-717647 GCF_000442215.2 Lipotes vexillifer
CTGCTGAACATCTTTTTCACAAATCTGATGAATCTCATGCTTTGGTGTCCTCTCTTTAGTTTCTGAAGTATAGTCTTCCGATTCTCTTATGTCACAGCTATTGTTTCCACCCCGAACAGCCTGTAGTTGTAAGATATAATGAGAAGGCACTTTATTTTTCAAGAAGAATCAAAATAGAATAAATAGGCTGAATTATAGTATTATTTTTGAGAAACTGGCTACTTGCTTCTGCTAAATACATCTCTTCAAAGGGTATTCTTCCCACCAAATTCACCTCTCTCTATCCAAATATTCAACACAATTAAACAAACATTCAGTAAGTGTTCTCTATGGGCAAGGTACTGGGTATTTATCATGAAGACAAACCCTTCAGGGTCAGTTACGTGATCATCTAAATTGTGATGTAGTTACATTTCAAAATTTTTTTCTTGCTAGCAATATGCTAGGTAACCTAAATATGAAATTTCTTTGGGATTATCAAATAAGAGGCTAAGAAATTCCACATAAAATGGTCGGCTCCCATCTTCAGCATTTATGATATTCTTCGATAAGAGGAGGCAGTAGGGTTTCATGACCAGATTCCCAGCCCAAGGACTTAATCACAGATCCAGCACTTACTATATTCTTGGATAAATCACATGTTTGAACCTCACTTTCTCTTCTCTGTAAAATAGGGATCTTCTACTTTGACTACAACTGCTGTCACTTCTCACCTGCCCTCCCTACCTTACAGAGGTAGAGGGAGGGAATTAAGTGAGTCTCATTGTCTATACGCCATTACTAGTTTAGCTGGTGGACTAGAAAAGAGAAACGTATAAGTAACTGAACAATTTCGTATTCTGTAAAGAAAGAAACGTCTCTTTGAATGACTGATATCAAATCAGAGATTTGATATCCAAATTTGTACCAAGCAAATTGTCAGAGAAGTATTCAGAAATACATAATAAACTCCAATATTTAGGTTCATGACTCTAACATTAAAAACAGTCTGAAAAAGGCAAGAGAGGTTAAAATTCGTATCACCTTACCATTCCTAAGTTCCAATTTGATATTTAATGTGCTTTATTAACTCACAAAGAGTGAAAACACACAGACGTCCTGAAGAACACGTTCTGACTCTGTAACATGATTTTCTCCAGGAGTCTTTAAAAAACATCTTTAGTAATGTCCAATATAATAGTGTTTAAAGATAATCATGATAGAAATTTACTCCCCGAATAAAGTTGACTCACTTTCCTAAAGTTCTGGTTTATTTTTTCAAAACTTTGGTATATTTTGTTCTTATGTCCTTGAACCCTAAAAATATTTTAGTTTAGATTTAATTTCGATTTCAATTCAACAAACATTGATTGCGTGCCTACTAGGCACTCGATTAGAGAAAGAGCATGTCAGTCCCACATACTTACATCTTCTATGTCGGTGCCAAGCAGAGACCGAGAGCTTAAGTCCAGACCTTGAAGCTGGAGTCGTGCTACTTCGAGCTCAAGTGTAAGGTGTTCCGTGTGTTTCTTTTCTGCTGCCAACTTGGACTCCATCTCTGCTGTCACACTTGTCAGCTTCTGCTGCCACTGTTCATTTTCTGACAAATACTGCTTCCTGAGACAGTCAAGCTCTTCCCTTGAAGAACTTAGTAACCGTTCGAGTTCTTCGATTTCCTTATTTTTCGTAATCCCTTGACTCTCAATTTTCTCTTCTAGCTTCTTGAAGGACTGCAGGTACATCTGACAGACGGTCTCAAGTTCTTCAACGCTCCTCACCGGGGCAGAGGGGATTTCTTTCTCAGTCAGATTCTCCCCCTCCAGACTGCCGCAAGAGACCTCCTCTACACTGGACTGGTGTGCCAAAACAGTCCTGTCTAAATTATTCAAAAGGGATGTTTCTCTCATATGCTCTAAAAGATCTTTGTAAAAAGAGGCTTCTATTGCATTACCAGGGCTGTCAGTCACACCAGAGAGTGACAAGGACAGAAAATGCTTCTCCCCGGGTCCTGGCATCACCTCCTTTACCAAGTCACCTTGGGAGTTTCTCAGACTCGTGGACAAGACTGAATTTTCAGCCTTTAATGTGTCAATGTAGGACTGTAGCTCTGACATCTTGGAGCTCATCTGACAGTGCTGATCGTGTAAAATTTTGTGTTCACTCTGTAAAGATGAGAATTTCTCCTGTAATTCAGCAAAGTGCATGTGAACTTCTTTGTTTGACACTGTCAAGTGCTCATGGGAATTACTGTCATCCAAAGGATTTAAGGACACAGACGTCTGCTCATCTTGCTGTTCACCAAATTCACTTTCTGGAGTTTCTTTCACGCACTTACCTTGGAGAAGTCCATGTTCGTCATCTAATATTTTAACCTCATTTACTAGTTTCCCTACCTCTTCTGCCATTCTGCTAGCTGCTGTGACACATTCTGATCTTGAGTCGTTCAGCTCAGATATGAGTTCAAGCTTTTCCACCTGCAACACCTCACACATCTTCTCTAACTCGTCCAGCTTGTTCATTGCCGTCTGTAGAGAGCACTGCAGGTGGGCGTTGTCCTGCTGACTTGTTGACAACTCGTGAAGCACCGAAATGTATCTTTCCTCTGGATCTATTTCAAAGTTTCCGAGGCCGCTAATATCTCGTGGCTGAGTGTCTTGTTGCACATCCCCAGCTTCTAATTCTCCAATTTGTAATCCGTGCTCTAGGTACTCCTCCCCCTCACTCTCCTGAAGTTTTAATTCCATGTTTCTCACTTTACTTTCTACTTGTGCCAGCTGCGCACTGTAACTGTCTAGAGAAGCATCTTTAACTTCAAGGTCCGTCGGAAGTTGAACATGACGTGTATTTATCTTCCTCTGTGCTACTTTCACAGAGTCTTGAATTGGTTCCAATTCTAGATGCTGATGCTCATGTCTCGTCGTCATTAATTCCACCAGGTGCTCCTTCTCTTGTAATAAGGCATTAACTTCCTGTTGCATCTTACTTTGTTCTTCCTTTAAAGTCATGATTTCTTGCTTTAAGCCGTCAGCCTCCCTCTTGGAATTGCTTTGGATATCTGTAACCTCAGATCTCAGGGCTTGCTGCACTGTCTCCAACTCTAGTATTAAACTCTGGTTTCTTTCTTCAGCTAATGCTAATTGTGATACAAATGCTTGGTGTTCCCTTGCAAATGTTTCCTTTAGCTGTCCCAATTCAGTTTTTCTATCTTCACAGACACTCGTGCATTCATTCAGCAAGCATTCTAATTTAGAGTTCTTTTCCTGCTCTGCTTTATATTTTTCACTAAGATCCCGAAATGCATTTCCTGTTTCTTCGCATCTTTGGAGCCAAGTAAGTCTTTCTTGTTTGTACTGGTCAGATAACTCTGAAATGCTTTTGTCTCTTTCATCTATACAGTTTGAAAAGCTCTCAGTTTTTCGGAGCAAGTTCATCTTCTCTTGGGTTAAGGCTGCATTAATTTCCTTGAGAGTCCCATTCTCTTGGGTCAGCTCTTCAATGTCCTTTTTATCAAGAGAAATGATGGAACTCATTTCCTTTTTCTCCAAGCTCAGAGTTTCAGACAAAAGTTGTAGCTCCTTTAGAGACTCCTGAAGTAAATGGTTGCTCTTTTTCAATTCTTGAATCTCTGCCTGCTCAGTTTCTAACTTTTCATTCAAAAGTTGCAACTCTCTTTCCTTGCTCTCCAAGGTAACTAAAGTTTCAACAACAACATTCTGATGAACAGAAGTGTCTTCTTGTAACTTACTAATTCGTTGACTTGTTTCAGCCACAAAACTTTGATGCATCTGTTCTGCTTTCATGAGATTTTCTTCAATTTCTCCTTTGATTTGCACCAATTCTTCACACTGCTTTTGCAGATCTGAGTTCATCTGCTTTTGAGACTCTAATGAAAATTCAAGAGAAACGACTCTGTTTTGTAACATGGATGAGCTTTTTGGACTTTGGTCTGTTTCTAAATGGCATTCACTCCTTTCTGAAGGCACGCTTTCTTGTTCTTCAATTATATTTGCAAAGGAATTATTCACTGCAGACTGCTGTTCAGATGCCAAAAGACTTCTCTGATGAGACTCATTGGTCACCGCAGAGGAATCTCTGGATTTTAGCAGATCTCTGAGGCTCTCAGATTCAGCATGCAAGTCTTGGTAACGCTGGTTTTTGTCCATTATTTCACTTGACAGTGACTGAAGCTTATCTTCTAGATCTTCAACTTGCCCAGTAAGCTGAGAAATTTTCAAACACATATTCTCTATTTCCTTCTCATGTTTCTGATCTGAGAACTCGGCTTTCTGCTGTAGTTCTCCATAAGCTTGCTTCTGTGTCTCTGCCTCTGCAGTCTTGCTGTCTATCACATTGTGAAGGTTCCTGATCTCGACATTTAGATTTTCTCTTTCCATCTCCAATGTTCTTACCCTCTCATTGTATTCGTGACTTTTTATTTGTTGTGTCTTAAGACAGGTTTCCAAGTGATTAATTTTACTCTGCAAGCTTTCCTTTTCTGATTCCATCTGATTTAAAAGTTGTTCATTTTCACTTTTCCAGCGAGAAAACAGAGCTTTCTCTTCTTTCAATTCTTCATATTCTTTCTTCTTTAATTCCAAAGCACTCAATAAAGCTTCGGACTCTCTCTCTGTTTTGCTTAACTTTTCATTCAGTTGTTCAATGTGATGTTCCCTTTTCTTCAAAAGGTCTTGAGAACAATCTCGCTGCTTTTCCAGATCAGCCAAGGCAAGCTTCAGTTTCTCTAAAGTCAAGGAATTCTCTTGCTGATTTATTTTTTCTTGAAGATCTCTTAACATGGTTTCCTGAGAAGTATTCTTAGCTATTAAAAAAAAAATTTTTTTAAGTTGTCATGGTTTTAATAAATATTTATTCTACAAGAATTCTAAACCCTAAAAAAAAAAATTCCAAACAAACTAACAGCTTCTCAAGTCCTGTACAAACTGGCATTATTGCCTGCATACGTCCTTGAAAGTAATCACCTGATAATTATCTAAGCTTATATAAAGACAATGGAAAATGGTACTTTTCAGGATGGCAGTACATTTGTTTATCTCCTTTCTCAGCAGCTTAAGAAAGTGTTGTTGTATAAAATACCAAGGGATTATTTTCCTAAGCACATGAAACTTTCTTTTATTCTTTTTCCTTGTATGTGTTTATGTATATGCATATTTTTGCCCTTTGGAAATACTTATATAAGGAGGGAAAAGTGTGACAAGAGCAGCACTAAAATGGAAATATCTCAGGAACACTATGGAGTATTCCAGATTTCTCAGACAAGTAAATAACTTCTTTGCCATTTTAGCCAAAAAATCCATAGGATCAGGCATAAGTACTAGAGTATATAAAGTGCTACAGGGTATTATACTCAAAATTTTGTAATAACTTATAAGGGGAAAAAATCTGAAAGAGGATATATGTGTATGTGTGTGTGTATGTGTGTGTGTGTGTGTGTGTGTATAAAACACAATCACTGTGCTGTACACCTGAAACTGACATGTAAGTCAACTATACTTCAACTAATATATATATATATATATATATATATATCTCAATAGTATATGGTGCTATATATTAGTCACTCTCGAGGCCTGCGTGTGAGTATCACTGAGAAGCAATATCCCCCAACATCCCGGCCCCTCACAGTGAGGGTGGTGCCTGTGAAGATGAGAATCATCAGGAAAATGTCACAAACTCCATTACCACCTGTCCTCTGCTTAAAAACTCCCCTCTGCCCACTGGCCCCTCCTAGTTGAGAATAACCACACTGCTTTCATTCAACAATGATGGGAAGGCTTCCCAAGTATGTTGAAGAAGAATAAAAGTTGAGAATCTCAATAGCAGATGAAAAAGGTAGCATGTATTATAAACTCAGATGTAACTAGAAAGCATTCCTATTTTTAGCCCCCTAATCTCAGTCTACATACTGAGAGTGGAAGGCTGGTGGAGATAGCGCCACAGGGGATATCAGTCCACTTCGCGTGTGAGGACCTCAAACAATGATACTAGTGACCAACACTGAAAAACGCCCTAACCCTTTCTTTTCCTATAGTTTTCTTTCAAAAAAAGCTGAAGACTGACATTTCTACCTCCTGCCATGGAAAAATTGAAAGCTGTCTTAGGGAGACTGGAATTTAAAAAAGAAAACAGTCACAGAGAAGTGTGACACCCATTCCACAAGTCAGGCTAAAAGAAATCCAAGATGTGCAAATACCTCAGGGGAGAACATAAATGTAAGTAAAGACTCAAGGCACATATACATAAATGTGAAACGAACAGTGGATTCATTTGGTGTATACAGCATCATTCTATGGCTATACAGAGAATAAGGAAATAAAATCATTCAGTCAAGTAAGCCATCCCAAAACAATGGTCACTAAGGGCTGGGTAAACATGCACTTAACATAGGATTTTCCATTATAAGGGAAATGGTGATGGGTGAGAAGATGCACAGTCTGGATGTAACTAACAAACACACTTGAGATACAAAATAGCACTCTGAGGCGAGAGACAGCCCCGACAATTTACTTTTGTGTGGAAAATATTTACCCTTCTGGTTTCAAAGTGCTGAAAACCAGGCATCTGGGGACTCAGTGTGTTCCAATAAAAAAAAAAAAGTCCAACTATCACTCTGGAAACGAAAAAGTGGAAAAGCAAAAACTTTTTCCACATCAACTGCAGACATCTCTCTGGGAGAAGATATGGAAAAATTCAAAGAAGCTTCTAATGATATCCATCCTCCCTCATGGGAACATTAGCCTAGAGAAAGAACTCAGAAATGCTACACTTACTCACCCCTCATTTCTTCTGCAAAGTTCTGGCTCTGACTCAAACGCTGCTTGGCCTTCTTCAGTTCTTCCTCCAGGTAGCAAACTGCTCTGGCCCTTTGCTCAGACTGACTCTTAAGGAGGCTGTTTTCCCTCTTCATTTCCTAAAGCAAAGGTTTAGTTAGTTATCACTCAAGCAGATGCTCAAGCAACTTAGGACTTCTGCCTTGGTGAGGGTCCCTAATGGGACTGTGTGTGTATCTCACTAGGGGAGGAATCACACTTTCCCTTTGATCAATGAAGTTACATAGTTTTACTTCAATAAAATGATTTTATAAATAGAAGTCAAAAGCACAGAACCCAAAACGGATGATAATCTTTTCACTTCGAGAAATATATTTTTTGAACTTTCTGGACATCGCTATGGTTGTGAAAGTGTTCGTTCATAAGGAAAAGCTTATTTACAAGCTCCCCAAAGACACAAATGCTCCAAGTCCCCATCACACCTGAATGATCAAATATATCTTTGCGGGCTTCCCTGGTGGCGCAGTGGTTGAGAGTCCGCCTGCTGATGCAGGAGACACGGGTTCGTGCCCCGGTCCGGGAGGATCACACATGCCGCGGAGCGGCTGGGCCCGTGAGCCATGGCCGCTGAGCCTGCGCGTCCGGAGCCTGTGCTCCACAGCGGGAGAGGCCACAACAATGAGAGGCCCGCGTACCGCAAAAAAACAAACAAACATATATATATATATATATATATATATATATATATATATATATAAAAATATTCAGACAAATTTTGATGTTTCGTTATAAAACCATCTTAAAGTTCACTGTTATGGGAATGTCTTTATGAGTAAAATTACCTTTAATAAATGTTCATTAAGAAAGTCTGCAATCTAAAGATGTTGGAATGGGCATTATGAAAGATGCAGCTACAATTTAAGAGAGTCTCTGCCCCCAGGACCAGGTACCCGCCAGTGGGGGAAGATGTAATACCAATCACTTAATACACACCAAGATGCACTACATCCTCAAGAGACATGAAGTGTCCTATGGGAAATCAGAGGGCTGGAGCATGGAAGAATTAATTCTAGGTGGAGGAATCTGAGATTTCACGGTGAAAAAAGGTCCTTTGGGTACCTGATTAAATGAAGGACCCATGCATCGATGTGCTATAGAGTAGCAGGGACACATATGCAGCCCCATACTATTTTCTAGGGAGACCTGTCTATTTTTCTGAGTCTTAAAATGAAGCAGTATTTTCATGCTGAATAAAAATGCTTCTTATTAACCACGTGACTTGCATAATAAATATTATAAATCCTCTATCCATATTCCTCAACCTGCTGTTCAACCTTCAATGATATTACAGCTGATAAGTATTTCAACCTCTATTATATGCCACCCTCTGGACCACTGGGAATTGGCATATATCATTACAAACTGACAGAATCAAGCAACTCCCATCCTTGGTGGTGGTGGTGGGGGGGGGGATTCATAAGCCTGACTTTAAAACACACACACACACACACACACACACACACACACACACACACACACTTAAAAAATATCCCTCTGAAAAGCTGAAAAGTAGGGGAAATTTTTGAATCTTAAAGAAACAATTAAGACCCATCCTCCAAAACCCTACTGCACTGTTGGAAAACAGATGGCCCTGGCAATTCAGTGCTGGAAGCCTGCCTTCAATTATCAGTCTGGTTACTACCAGCAGATGGGTACCAACGTAGCAAAGCCAAATTCAAGAAGAGGGAGAATCTGGCTGGTAGAAAGTACTTGAAAATTTGCTGGCAGCTGCTGCGCTCATGTATATATGTTCATTTCATCATCAAAATAAGACAGAGTCCATTGTAGTTATACTTCTGTCTCCTTTGTCCTGATCCTACCTCCCTTCCATGAGCTCAACTGACAAGCTATCAAATTAAGAGATCAACCAGAACTAAAAGCCCGCTCCAACTCATCTCAAGACTGACGTTCATACCAGTCATTATGAAATTCTGCAAAGAATGATCACTAAAGTGCAATGATGTTACTGACTTAAACTAGCATCATTCAACTAGAGAATCTATAATCGCTTGTTTGCTCTTCAGGCTCCAAAATAATCACCACTCAAATGAGATCACAGATGTGAAAGGAAAAATACCTTAACCTACTTTAACAAGGGTAATGGAGCATTATCAGTAGTCTTTCCTCCTAAAATTTAACAGCAGTTAGATGTGTGTGATCAATGCTAAGATCAGCTAAATGAGCTCAACATAAGAGAGTAACTAGAATGCAACCATCTGAGTTGACTCAGCGTTTTTATTTTGCAACTTATATTTTTTACCCTAAAAAAAATCATCAAATCAAATGGCACCTACATCTAGAGGCGTGACAAGAAAGCTGACAAGACACTATATGCAAAGCTGGGTGCATCCCAGTAGGAGGAAGGAAGGTGAAAAGAAGGAGAAGGGGTGGGGAGGGATCCCAGGAGGGAGGGTGCAACTTATGTTTATGTGTATAATCTTCATCTCTATCCATGTCTGTGTATAACTGGAGACATTTAAATGAATACTAAGCTCAATGAAAAGATTAACAAGTCTTTGTGTATTCTGGCAGTAGTTCCATAAATACTTGTTTCAAATGAAGAAATGTTCAGCCAATCCTGGGACCCAGCAGGCTTATCGTGCTATGGCTATGGCCAACCCAAGAATTTTAAAAAGCCAGAATTTAGAAAATGAACATCTGAAAATGGAGCTGTAGGCTGCCACCCCATTAGCAATTAGTTTTCTGCACAGCTTACAGCCACTTAAGACTTGACTGGGTGGCTCATTGCCAATGATGCGTTAAGCATACAAGGATATATTCTCCTTAGGCAGCTCTTGCAACCTCACATGATTTGCAGAGTTGGGCACTAGTCTGGAAAAACACAACAAAAAACCCTATAACCACAAGCCAGCCTTAGAGCTTAGTGAGCAATTCCAGCCAGATCAACTTTGGTTTAGGAGCAACCAGGGAAGCATCATTTCTTAGGACCAGACAAAACAAATTTCAGTTACTGTGTGGCATTTCATGATCCCATCCATGAATGAAGCTTAATACGTGCCCTGCTGGGCGAAGTCTATATGGTGAACCAAGGACGGATGCAAAGGATGTGTTTTTCCCCTTCCACCTCATCATTCTTGCCTGCCAGACCAGGCCCCTTAGCGGACCCCGTTGTAATACAGGTCCCCACGCTCGGGAAGGTCCCCAAGCAAGTGTTCCCTCATCTTGGCTGTCAAATGATGGTATATGATTGCCTAACCCCAACGCTATGGGGTTGGCATCGGATGCTGGATGAGCAGCTTATCTAAACCTTCCATTCACTTTGATACTAAATGCTAACTTTACCCTTGATTGGGCCATTAAATCACATTTCCACTACTGATAATTTCTCACTGTGAGCAGCATATTAGTTTGCTAAACATGGACAAGGAAAATTTCAGTACAACTGTCTCATTTTTTCGGCATCCAAAACCTATAAGCGTGCTAAACTTGTTTGTACTTATAATTAGATACAGAAAGATACCCAGCACGGTAAGACCAGAATGGGCTGTAATTTTATATGTGAAAAATCTCAAATGCCCTTTCCTTTGCCCATCCTTTCTGTGCCTATGGGTGACAGCAAACAGTGGTAGCATCAAACAGTTACAACACTTGTGAAGACCAAAGAGGCCTTATGTGCTTGCTGGGCACGGATCTAAACATTTGACATACAATATTTAAGTTAATCATTAATGCAGCTCTGGAGGGTTAGTATTAGTCCCCATATGCAGATGAGGAAAGTCAGACTCAGAAATGGTAATCATTGTCCCCAGGTCACACAGCAGGGAGGTGGCAGAAAAGTGATGCAATTTCAGATCTCGCTCACTTTAAAGTCACCAAAATTTTACCTCGAAGTTATACCACCAGTCTAACTGGGTAAATTGCTTTTCTGATTCCATTCCCAATTCAAACTGCAAGAGCCAGCTAAACCCTTTGAATTCTTGATATCATCCTCAAAAGAAGGCACACACACAAAAACGTAAGTTAAAGACAAACACTAAATGAATTCCCTGGCCCTGAGCTACGCACCTCCAATGACTGCCCTCACTGGACACACAAATCAATGAAATATTAAGTGCAACATGACGGGCATTTAGCTAGAGTTCATGGTGGACAGCTCCACAGCTGACAAACCAGGCCCTGCAGGGATGCATGAGTCTTCAGAAACACCTGCAAGAAATGTCCAGCCCACTATGGAGACTTCGCCAAGCAAACCGTTTGCAAAGTGTTTGGACCCTCTTAACCAGTCGATCGATTTTACAAAATGTTTCCACCAGGCAGCCAGTGGAGTTGCGGCAGAGTTCCTGGCTGAAAGGGAAGCTCACAGAGGGAAGAGTTCGGTGCCAGTCTGCCTGTGGAAATGTTAGCAGAAGCATCTGTTGGTTGGTCCCCACTGGCCAAAAGGCGAACATTTGTTTTGCTGAAAAAAACGCTTTCATTTAAAAACGTTTGCTGATGAAACCATCATCTGATATGAAGTTTTCTTCCACTTGAGTTTCTGGGGCTGTGGCCTCCTCTCTCCAGCAGTATTACCCCTCAGAGGCTATAGCTGCTTTAACAACCTCTTCTTTGCTACTGACAAACGTTCTGATTTTATAACCATAATACACTCCTTGAAGCTGAGGGGAAAAATATATTTAGATTTGCCTCACCTGGATAAATCACTGTTCTTTACAGAGAACTTAAAAAACAAACAAAAAACAAACAAAAAAACCGTACAATCTAAAAGGTAATTGCAAAATAGTTAAAAGATTAGTGAAAACAAATTCTTTCCTGTGACATTTGTTGGAAAAGAAACCTCTACCGTTCTGCTGTGCTTTTTCATAAAATTACAATGAGATTTATGACTCTATTCATATTGTTTCAGTCTATTAACTGTCCCTAAATGGTTCTTAATTAAGCCCTTTAAAATAAACTCCAAGCAACTAAATATATTCAGAGAGAAGCAAATTAAAGTAAGTACGAGGACCTCCCTATTGGCACAGTGGTTGAGAATTCGCCTGCCAATGCAGGGGACATGGGTTCCAGCCCTGGTCCGGGAAGATCCCACATGCTGAGGAACAACTAAGCCCGTGAGCCACAACTCCTGAGCCTGTGCCCTAGGGCCCACGAGCCACAACTACTGAGCCCGTGTGCCACAACTACCAAAACCCATGTGCCTAGAGCCCATGCTCTGCAACAAGAGAAGCCACCACAATGAGAAGCCCAAGCAATGGGACAAAGAGTAGCCCCTGCTCGCCACAACTAGAGAAGGCCCGTGCGCGGCAACAAAGACCCAACACAGCCAAAAATAAATAAATAAATAAAGTAAGTAGAGATAAAATCGGTAGAAGCAACATCAGGGTACGCCCTGTACTCCGTGCCATTGGGAAACCTCATCCACCATTTTGTATCGTTACCATGACTCTCCAAAGACACCGTCAGGGGAATTCCCTGGTGATCAAGTGGTTAAGACTCCGTGCTTCCACTGCAGGAGGCGCGGGTTCAATCCCTGGTGGGGGAACTAAGATCCCGTATACTATGCAGCGTGGCCGAAAAAAAAAAAAAAAAGAAGACCCAGCAAAGACACCATCACCCATGCCTGCACACACTCAACATGAAAGTTAATGTTGACTGCTGAAGCCAGAGTAATACAATTTACAATTACTTGAGGTTTTTATAACAATATTAAATCTAGAAACTCTTTATCTGTACAAGGTTTTTAATATTTGATGATGCAAAAGCCAACCCTTGGAAAAGGGATTTAAATTATACCTCCCATCACCAGTTTTGTTTCTTTCCATTTAGAAAATCCCTTGCTTTCTTCCATCCTTCCACCTCACAGGTGGTCTAAAACAATCTTAAGAAAAAACAAAAGAGTAGTACATGGTCTTAACATAAGTCATGCTTTCCTATAATTGCTAGATGCATATTAGTAAG
Source organism: Lipotes vexillifer (assembly GCF_000442215.2). NCBI lineage: Eukaryota > Metazoa > Chordata > Mammalia > Artiodactyla > Lipotidae > Lipotes > Lipotes vexillifer. Next base: position 689,379 of record NW_006777801.1, read on the forward strand.
TTATATCAGAATAGAAAGTGAAAAAAAACCCCCACATGTTCTATGTCATAGATTTTATACAAAACACTTCGTAATATATACTTCTGGCAAATTAAAAACAAAAATGTAGCTATAATAAACTACTAGAAAATGGTATAGAAATTCTTTAACCCTCCCACTTCCTCCTGTACAGAAGTTGACAAATACTCTTCTCTACCCCTCACTTACCTCACTGCTTCTCCTCAGCTCATTTTCCTTGGTCTGACTCGCCTGTAAGGTCTGTTCAGTTCTACTGAACTTTTCCTTAAACTCTTCCAATTTTTTTTCCAGTTGGTGCTTTACAGATGTGACCTACAAATAGAAAACCAAGCAAAGCTTCATTTTTCTTTACTTTTTAAATAACTATTTATTCTTAAAGAATAAAAAGGTCATGGAATATAAGAATTGATGTCATCTATTTTGGTTGAGACACACTATACGTCACAGCTTAATAAGGCCCTAGAAGTTGAACTTAAAATACCGTCATGACAACCTGTGACATTACTTGGCAGCAGCATATGTTGACGAAAAAGGCTGGGTTTGAGAAGGAATCCACAAGGAAAACAATTAACCACAAAAAAAATAAAACTAAATAGTAATGAACTAAATTTAAAAAAATGAGATAAGAAATAACAAGAGTTGAGAAAACCGGGAGAACACATTTGCAATAAATACAACAGAATAAAAACGATATTTCCAAATCACAACACATAAAGCATATCTATGATTCAATGTACAAAGAGGCAAGCCCATTTAAAACAAGAGCAAAGGACAGAAACAGAAATGTTATACAAAAGATACAAATGGCAAATCACCTTCTGAAAGAAATAACCTCAATGGTAATCAAGAAAGTGTGAATTGGGACTTCCTTGGTGGTCCAGTGGTAAAGAATTCGCCTTACAATGCAGAGGATGCAGGTTCAATCCCAGGTCAGGGAACTAAGATCCCACATGCTGCGGGGCAACTAAGCCCATGTGCCACAACTACTGAGCTCGCGCCTCTCAACTAGAGCCCATGTGCCACAAACCACAGAGCCTACGTGCTCTGGAGCCCACGCGCCACAACTAGAGAACAGAAAACACGCACCCCACAACTAGAGAGAAGCCCGTGTGCCACAATGAAGAGCCCTCACGCTGCAATAAGGACCCGAGGCAGCCAAATAAATAAATATATATATTTTAAAAGTGTGAATTAAAACAATGATAAGATAACATTTTTCACTCCTTAGTTGGCAAAATTTTTAAAACCTGGACTATCTCCTATTAGGAGGATGGGAGGAAACAGGCCTCTTACAGCTGGTGTCAGGTGAACTGCTACGACTATTCTGGAGGGCAATTTGGAAGTACCTATCACAGGTGAGAACACATATGCCCTCGAGGCCATCAATGTCACATGTAGGAAGCTGTCCTACAGAAGCACCAGCAACACACACCTTTACCTGCCCAATGATACTACCAATGGTGCTACATGAACCTAAATACCCATCAGTAGGGGAATGACTAAATAAACTACAAAACAACCGACAAAAACAAGGCTCAGACACTACCAACAGAATGTTTCCTTTTAAACAAAAGTTAAAACCAAAAAAAAAAATTATACATTTGCAAATGTATATTTTTAAAAGTCTTGGAGGACATCCAATAAATAGTGTATAACAATTTATCCTGGCACAGGAAGATTTTTTTTCTTTTTTCCAAACTTGGACAGATGGATAGATAAAGGAATGACTCTATAAGAACTTTCAGATGATCCCTTGTATGTAAGAGATATCAATAAATGTTGGCTGTTCGCATTTCACCAGCATTCCCCCATCCCCAGCTCCTCTGCTACTAGAAATCAACATGTCCTAGGCTGCTATATCTTACATTTGGGAATTAACCTGTATTTTTCATATAATGAGACAACCTAATTGGTAAATCCTCACTTTTAGAAAATAAACAAACACTAAGCAAATAAGTATAACTCTGACAACAGGTGAATACCTGACATATTCAGCGTAAAACTCTAAAATGTGTCACCCTCTCAGGGAAAATGGGTGAAGTCAAGAAAAGAATGAATTGGGAATTCCCTGGCAGTCCAGCAGTTAGGACTTTGCGCTTTCACTGCTGAGGGCCCATGTTCAATCCCTGGTTGGGGAACTAAAATCCCACAAGCCTCAGGGCGCAGCCAAAAAAAAAAAAAAAGAAGAAGAAAAGAATGAATGACCACATTGCTTCTTCTGACAGTATAAAGCTCTGGATATTTAGTGCTTCCTCATTGCAGATAGAGCAGGAAACTAAACAGATGAGACCCTGTCCTCATGGAAAGATCTGAGTGATGGAAGGAAGATAATATCTTTTTTAATTAATGAATTAATTTATTTTTGGCTGCATTGGGTCTTCGTTGCTGCGCGCGGGCTTTCTTTTTAGTTGCGGTGAGCAGGGACTACTCTTCGTCGCAATGCGTGGGCTTCTCATTGCGGTGGCTTCTCTTGTTGCAGAGCATGGGCTCTAGGTGCACAGGCTTCAGTAGTTGTAGCATGCGGACTCAGCAGTTGTGGCTCGCGGGCTCTAGAGCGCAGGCTCAGTAGTTGTGGCGCACGGGCTTACTTGCTCCATGGCATGTGAGATCTTCCCCAGACCAGGGCTCGAACCCGTGTCCCCTGTATTGGCAGGCGGATTCTTAACCACTGCACCACCAGGGAAGCCCCAGAAGATAATATTTAAATAAACAAATAACTCTATTATATGTCAGGTGATAGACCTTATGGAGAAAAATAAAGCAAGGTAAAGAAACAGAAAGTACCTGAGGGCAAGGGTCTATGTAGTGACCACAGGAAGATGTCATTCATAAGGTGACACTGGAGCAGCAAGACTTCAGATAGTGAAGGCTCACACCCTACAGATCTGTCTGGGGATGGAGCACCCCCAAGAGCAAAGCCCAAAGCTGCCACTTGCTGGGTGTGTCCCCCCATGGCAAGGAGGCCACGTGGACAGGTAAGCAAGAGGAGAGTGGGAGATGGGGTGAGCAGGTAAGGTGGTGGGAAGGCCACCTAGGCTCCTGCATACATTTGGAAGGACCCAACTCTTACTCTGAGAAATGGGGAGTAACTGCAGACTTCTGAGCAGAGGAGTGACATGATCTGACCTACACTTGAAAAGACTCACTCTGGCTGCTGATTGAAAACACACTGTGAGGAGGAAGGGTGGAAGCAGGGAGACCAGTTAGGATGCTGGTACTGAAACCCAGGTGAGAGATGATGTGTCTTAGACCACATATAGAGCTGGAGATGGTGAAAGCAGTCAGATCCAGTATAAAACATAAAGACGGAGAAGTCAGGTTTATTCTTAGCAGGGAGGTATGTGGCACATGAAAGGTTTCTGGGGTAGCCAACAAGATTCTATCCTCTGACATATATAATGGTCACAAGAGAGGCATGCCTTATAGTAATTTATTGTTGTACATTTGTTCTATATAGATTTTGTGTTCTAACACACAAAAAAGTTTATACGATTCATATAATACACACATATACTCATGCACAGATATACACGTGCACACACGTGTGTATGTGTATGTGTGTGTGTGTGTGTGTGTGTGAATAAATAAAGGTAGAGCCAGCAGAGTTTTAATGCATTACTTTGAGGTGTTGAGAGGAAAAGAGGAGGTAAAGATGACATGGAGGTTTTAGCCTGAGCAATGTGAAGAATGGAATTGCTATTTACTGGGACAAGGAAGACTAAGCAAAGAACAAGTCTGAAAAAAAGTTGGAGTTCCATTAATAACATGTTTCAGGTGTGAGATGCCTATTACATGTGTGACTGGAAATATCAGATGCACACCCACAAGTCTGAAATTCAGACCAGACATCCAGGCTGGAGATATAAACATGGGTGTCATCATCACATGGATGACACAGAAAGTCATAAAAGCAGATGAGATCATTTGTGCAGGGAGTGTTAAAAAAGTAAATTATAATTTTCAGTGCTTTGACTATTTGGAAGCATAAATACTTGGGAGAGCTCCCAGCTGGTGGCATGACCAATAACCACTGGAATATCAGAGACGCCCACAGACCTTCAGATCTGAGATCCTCACTCACTGCCCTCCTTCTCTAAACAAGAAAACCCAGACCCAGAAAGGTTCAGTTTGCTCTCTACTTTGATAAGTAAGGAAAGTGAGGAGAGAGCTTTTTTTTCCTTTCTTTAAAGGTATCATATGTCCGCTGTGGTATAGAAATGACATGTATTAAAAAGGGGTTGGGGAGGTTAAGGAGGGAGAAATCAGTTAGCACCCTACTTTATCCAGTTCAGCCTGGAGGATGTTGTGCATGTTCTTGGCTTGCTGTAGCTCCTGGGTGAGCTTGGCTTTCATTTGAGTGAACTCTTGGTCCAGGGTTTGGAAGGAATGCTGTTGGCGGGAGAGCTCCTAAAAAGCAAAAGACAAATGCATCAAACTGATGCTGGTTAACAAAGGAGATCCTAGGGCGAGACCCATTCTTCCTCCAGGCAATGCTCTTCTGTAAGAGCAGAAGATTATGGGAGCCGGTCTGCGACTACCTGATGATTGATATAGGCAGCCTTAGCATGGGTCCTGGGCATCAGATCCGGGTCTCTGAGCAGAAGAGGAAGGAGTCCGCCAGGAGAACACATGGAAACTGGCCTGTTCCCGCCTCACCCCCGACTTAAATGAATCACCTCTGTTCTGAAGTATCCAGGGGCAGAAGAGTAGCGCCGAGCTGTAGCCAGTCACAACTCGGCTGAGAAATCAACACACTCAAACATGGAGTTTAAAATGTCAAATAGCTTATGCCACTGACCATTGAGAATGACAGGAAGGAAATGCCACCAATTAACTTGGATAATCACACAGGGACACCAGGTTAACATTTCCAGTCACTCTCATTGAAAGACTATAGACCCATTTCAAGGCTAACTCACCTGAAACTGATACCAAGCCTTATGCAAGGGCATCTTCAGCCCTACTTTGTCTGCCAACTTCTTTCCCCTCCCCATCAATTACCTTCCTAATGTATTTGCCAACTCACAGCCTTTAAAAACACCTGGTGAATGTAATACAATTGCCTTTACAACACAGAGTGTTTGAAATAAGAAATACAATCCTTTCCTCCTTGGTGTCAAATTTCAAACAAATCAGAAAATGTGGATAAAAAAGAACATTCTAAGTCCCTTCTCCAGTCAAAAACTAAAAGATGGAAAAGTGTGAAGGAAAATATAGTGCCTTTTCCGCACAAAGCATTTCCCCTCTAGTGGAACATCCCAAATAATGACAGACACTCCTCTTTTCAAATGATCAAACTAGGAAATGCCGACAAGAGCCTTCTGGACAAACTCCTCATGAATCCATTTACCTTACCTCTTGGAACTCTTTTTCTTTTTCCTTGATTTTCTGTTCCAGAGAACATCTGGCACTTTCTGCATTTTGACGCTGACAACTCAAATCTTCAGTCAATTTTTTCAGTTTTTGTTCCAAAGCAAGACACTAACAACAAATTAAGACACTCAATACAAAACAAAATTATTCTTGGAAAGAAGCAAACATTTTGAATTTTAGAAAAATTAGTCCCATGATCTGGTTCAAGTTTAACATAGTGTTTTGACATTTTTATTTCATAAAGAGTTGGGTCTAAAACAATTAGTCAAGTACCAAAACCACTACAATTATTTTAGCACACATAAAATTTAGATTTGGGAAATATTAGCAAGGATATAAAGCATTAGACCATTTAAATAAATACTTCATAACTTCTGCCATGAAAAAAGAAATCAGCATGTCTGAATAATGATTCACCTAATGTTTTTTTGTTTTTGTTTTTAGAAGATGTTGGGGGTAGGAGTTTATTAATTAATTAATTTATTTTTGCTGTGTTGGGTCTTCGTTTCTGTGCGAGGGCTTTCTCTAGTTGTGGCAAGCGGGGGCCACTCTTCATCGCGGTGCGCGGGCCTCTCACTATCGCGGCCTCTCTCGTTGCGGAGCACAGGCTCCAGATGCGCAGGCTCAGTACTTGTGGCTCATGGGCCTAGTTGCTCCACGGCATGTGGGATCCTCCCAGACCAGGGCTCAAATCCGTGTCCCCTGCATTAGCAGGCAGATTCTCAACCACTGCGCCACCAGGGAAGCCCTCACCTAATGTTTTGTTGCATGGGAATGAGAGGTTAAAATGCAGTGATGTTGACCTGCATAATTTAGAGGATATAAAATAACCAGAGGGTACCCATTATCCTCATATGATAGTGTTTTTCAAGCACAACAGATTTTGTGGGAAACTTAAATATTAATATGCATCTTTCCACAATGCTCCCACTATACCATTTTAAATGTCTGGAGGTTCACAGCACTCCAAAGAATATCACAATGGGTTTTAACCAAACTGCCAAAGGCAACACGAAGAACATGCATTTGCCTTTTTACATAGCCAGTTATCTTTTTTTTAAATTGAAGTATAGTTGATTTACAATGTTGTGTTAGTTTCAGGTGTACAGCAAAGTGATTCGGTTACACACACATACATATATGTTCTTTTTCAGATTCTTTTCCATTATAGGTTATTACAAGATATTGAATATAGTTCCCTGTGCCTTACAGTAGGTCCTTACTGTTTACCTATTTTATATATAGTAGTGTATATCTGTTAATCCCAAATTCCCAATTTATCCCTCCTCCCACTCTCCCCTTTAGTAACCATAAATTTGTTTTCTATGTCTGTGAGTCTGTTTCTGTTTTGTAAGCAGGTTCATTTGTATCATTTTTTAGATTCCACATATAAGTGATATCAGGTGATATTTGTCTTCCCCTGTCTGACTTACTTCGCTTAGTATGATAAGCTCTAGGTCCATCTATGTGGCTGCAAATGGCATTATTTCATTCTTTTTTATGCATAGCCAGTTATCTCTAAAATGCTTTTTTTTTTTTTTGCAGTACATGGGCCTCTCACTGATGTGGCCTCTTCCGTTGCAGAGCACAGGCTCCGGATGCGCAGGCTCAGCGGCCATGGCTCACGGGCTCAGCCGCTCTGCGGCATGTGGGATCTTCCCAGACCGGGGCACAAACCCATGTCCCCTGCATCGGCAGGCGGACTCTCAACCACTGCGCCACCATGGAAGCCCTAAAATAATTTTTAAAACATGAACTACATCAAAATTTAGGATGCTCTTCTAAAATTAAATCTTCAAGTGTTAAAACCCATTCCTCTGATGCTGTGGTGTTCAAATCCTTGAACTGCCCTACAAAGCAAATCTAACTTCCCAGGAAAGAATAAGAACAACTCACATTAGTGGGGGAGAATTCCTGTTCCAAAAGAAATGTGCCCCAATTTGGCAAATCTCTCCACTAATGTATTTCTCTGAGACTCATTGTAGTCCGATTTAGAACTATTAGAACTATTAGAAATTTAACAGAGAATTCAGAGGAAAAGAAAAACATTATGTAAGACTTTCCTGGAAAACCAGACACCAACTATTAACTAACCAAAGATGAAAAGATAAAGCTGGTCTGATTTTGAAAATATCATAACTTTAAAATACCAGATTCAAAAAGTAAAATATTGAGTAGTTTAAATTAATCCACTGCTTTGAACGTTAAGACACCTTTGTCATTAACCTTATTGTTCTTGAATTTTTAAATCCCTAAGGAAAAGTATGAAAGAAATTATTTCTAATAATAATAAATATGAACTCAACAAATATGTCTAGCACCATGCTAGGCACTGGGGATATAGCAGTAAACAACTCAGACAAAAATCATTGCCTAAATGATGGTCTAAAATTTTGACAGGGACTTCCCCAGTGGCACAATGGTTAAGACTCTGCAGGGCGCCCAGGTTCAATCCCTGGTCAGGGAACTAGATCCCACATGCATGCCACAACTAAGAGTTCACATGCCACAACTAAGGAGCCTGCATGCCTCAACTAAGGAGCCCATGAGCCACAACTAAGGAGCCCCTGAGCCGCAACTAAGGAGCCCGCCTGCCACAACTAAGACCCATCGCAACCAAATAAATAAATAAATATAAAAAATAAAATAAAATTCTGACAATTTTCAGGGGGAAAAAAAACATGCATGGCAGAGTAGATGAATGAACCCTTGGCACCCTCTGCTGGCACTCCCTCAAACTGCAACCTATTCCACTATAGGATCTCAGGATCAACCAATTCTTTCTTATTAGAAACAGTAGCTTAAAAAAGAGCCTTTAAGAGTAATTTATATTATATTTAGATTATTTTTTATGCTGATATTTATGATGCACAATCCATGTGCAAGTACCTGGCCACTAGGTGTCATGAATGCTCCATAATACTCTAAAAAAGGGTCCAGAGCTCAAGTCCTTTAAAAATATACAGCATATGGGGCTTCCCTGGTGGCGCAGTGGTTGAGAGTCTGCCTGCCGATGCAGGGGACACGGGTTCGTGCCCCGGTCCGGGAAGATCCCGCATGCCGTGGAGCGGCTAAGCCCGTGAGCCACGGCTGCTGAGCCTGCACGTTCAGAGCCTCTGCTCCACGACAGGAGAGGCCACAACAGTGAGAGGCCCGCGAACCGCAAAAAAAAAAAAAAATATATATATACAGCATATGACCCTGGAGACTCAGTGCTCTGGGCCAATGAGTTTTTAGCTGCAAAATACGGGTGCTGAAGTCTAGCTTTGCTGCCAGCCCCAGCACTCTGTTTCTACATGAGTTCAAACCTTGCATCCCACACGGTTTGTAAATACTTGGAAAAGAAGCATATGAGAAACAGCGTACGTCCACTAAAGCACATGGTATTGATTTTGGCTAAATTAGCTCCATTTTATTTAATAGTTAGTTCTAATGGTACATCAGGGAATAGCATAAACAAAGCATAATCTGATTTCAGCAACATATTGGACACGGTCGTATTATCTTTAGAGACAAGATGGAGAAAGGTGGACTGAATTTTCAGTTAGGTGGGTTTGTAGTTTACGGGGAAAAAATGGAATACAAAAAGCATTGAACGAATGAGTCTTAAGAACTTGAAGAGGAGTCTCCAACAGAAAGAAAGCCAGAGCTATATTCTCAGCACTGCCCTAGTCAAAAATTCTAATTCATGATCTGGTAAGAAGAGACTTCATCAAATATGCTAGTCAGTACAAGGATTTGGTGACCTTGTCACACCAAAACCAACAAGACAAAATGTAAAAAAGGATAAGTATAATTCTCTTATATGAGAAGGCGTGACTTGGCAGAAATGCAACTGAAAATGAGCTTCACTGACAGGGAACTTTATTGATATAATAATAACAATTATTATTATAAGTTCACCATGTGCCAGGCACTATATGCCAAAACCTTTATAAAAATTATCACAGGTACTTCCCTGGTGGTCCAGTGGTAAAGAATCTGCCTTCCAACGCAGGGGACGCGGGTTCAATCCCTGGTCGGGGAACTAGGATCCCACATGCCGTGGGGCAACTAAGCCCACGTGCCACAACTATTGAGCTTGTGTACCTCAAAGAGAGAGCCCACGTGCCACAACTAGAGAGAGAAAACCCGCACACCACAACTAGAGAGAAGCCTGTGCACCACGAGAGAGAAACCCAAGCAGACCACACGCCATAACGAAAAGATCCCACATGCCTCAACAAAGACCCCGTGTGCTGCAACTAACATCCGATGCAGCCAGAAAAAACAAGGAAAATAAATAAATAAATATTTTTAAAGATTATCACAAACTTTACAGCAATCCTATGACAAAGGCATTATTATTAACACCATTTTATTGATTAGGACATTGAAGTTCAGAAGTTAATTAAATAGCTCCAAAGCAACACAATTGGGATGTAGTAGAGCCAGGGTTTGAATCCAAGTCTTTCTAACTTAGAAAACCAAATTACAAACCCAGACTGCACAAAGAGAATAAATATACAGATCAAGGGAGATCATGTTCCTTCATACATCTAAGCCATAGTTACCAAGAATTTCTCTGTGCAAAGCACTGCACTAGAAGAATTCTAAAAATGAACCTGGACTACCACTTCCAGGTAGATGGAAGAGATGAACATTTCCCTCTACCTCCCACCAAGAATAATCCAAAACCTTGCACATTACATTAACACAAACATAAAAAAGCTCTGAAAAAAAGAGAAGAAAGAAGATTAACAAGAGACTTTGGAGCCCAAGGAAAAACAAGACAGTGCTGGAAGAAAAAAACTGTTAACCTTTAGAATCCTATACCCTGCAGAAATATCTTCCAGGAATGAAGAGGAAATCAAAACATTCCCAGACAAAAGAAAATTTAGAGGATTTGTAACTACACTAAAAGAATGGTTAAAGGATGTTCTCTAAACAGAAAGGAAATAATGAAAGAAGGAAATATGGAAGGAATCATGAAGGAAGGAGCAATAAGTTAATGAACAAACGTATATACAATAGGCTTTCCATCTCTTCTTCAGTTTTCTAAATTATGTTTGACAAGTGGAGCAAAAATTATAACACTGTCTGATGTGGTTCTAAATGTATGTAGAGAAAACACTGAAGAAAATTATACTATAAATGGGGGAGGGTATAATGACAAAAAGAGAAGTAAATTTTCGATAATTTTTTAGCGCTGATAGAATGACAACACCAATTAACTGTGATAAGTTGTATGTATATATACATTATCTAGAACCATCACTATAAAAGCTCTACCAAGAAATACACTCAGACACACTATCAACAATTCAAAAGGGAATTCTAAAAAATGTTCAAGTAACCTACAGGAAGGCAGGAAAAATGAAAGAGAAATGAAAAATGAAAGAAATAAAAAACAAAAAATAAGATGGAAGACTTAAGCCATGACATATCAATAACTACACTGAATATCAGTGATCTAAATATACTAATTAAAAGACAGATAGTGTTTCTAAAAGGGAATAGTGTTTTAAAAGAGTGGATTAAAAAATATGACCCAACTATACGCTGTCCACACAAAACTCACATTAGGCCTATTTTTTAATTTATAGTTAGGTCATACTTTTTAATTTAATAGCATAGATAGGCTGAAAGTAAAAAGACAGAAATAAATACATCATGAAACATAAACCAAAGGAAAGCTAGAGTGGCTATATTACTACCAGATAAAGTAGACATCAGAATAAAAAAAATTACCAGAGACAATAAGGGATATTGCATAATGATAAGGGTCAATCCACCAAGAAGACATAGCAATCCTAAATGTGTATGGACCAAACTACAGAACTGCAAAATAAGTGAAGCAAAAACTGATAGAACAGAAAGGAGAAATAGACAAATCAACAATTATTGGAGACTTCAATATCCCTCTCTCAACAATTGCTAGAGCAACTAGACAAGAAATCAGCAAAGATACAGAGGAATTCAACAAAGAATGTTAACCAACAGACACTTTTAGAACATTCCATCCAACAACAGAATATACATTTTTTTCCAAGTGCCTATGAAACATATACCAAGATAGACCATATACTAGGCCATAAAACCCCCACAAATTTAAAAGACCTGAAATCATAAAGTATATTCTCTGAACACTGTGGAATCAAACTAGAAATCAACAACAAAAAGAGAAAAAGCTCCAAACACTTGGAAACTAAACAAGGTATTTCTGAATAATCAATGAGCCAAAGAGGAAGTTCCAAGAAAAAAAAACTTTTTTTTAGTACATTAAAGAATAAAAATTAAAATACAATATATCAGGGACTTCCCTGGTGGTGCAGTGGTTAAGAATCCGCCTGCCAATACAGGGAACACGGGTTCAAGTCCTGGTCTGGGAAGATCCCACATGCCGCGGAGCAACTAAGCCCATGCACCGCAACTACTGAGCTTGTGCTCTAGAACCCACGAGCCACAACTACTGAGCCCGCATGCCACAACTACTGAAGCCCATGCGCCTAGAGCCTGTGCTCCACAACAAGAGAAGCCACCACAATGAGAAGCCCACGCACTACAACAAAGAGTAGCCCCTGCTCCCCACAACTAGAGAAAGCCTGTGCACAGCAACGAAGACCCAATGCAGCCAAAAATAAATAAATAAATGTGTTTTTTTAATTATTTAAAAAAATACAATATATCAAAATTTGCAGAGCACAGTTAAAGCAGTACTGAGAGGGAAATTTATAGCATTAAATGTCTGCATTAGAAAAGAAGTCTCAAGTCAGTAAGCTAAGCTCCCCACCTCAACAACCTAGAAAAAGAAGAGCAAAATAAACCTAAAGCAAGCAGAAGGAAATAACAGAGAGGAAAAAAAAATTAAAAATCAATGAAATTGAAAATAGGAAATAGAGAAAAATCAATGAATTAAAGAGCTGACTCTTTGGTAAGATCAATAAAAGAGCAACAAAACTGTCAAATTCCTAGCAATACTGACAAAGAGAAAAATAGAGAAGACACAAATATCAGAAATGAACAGGGAATAAACCTGACCTACAGACATCAAAAGAATAAGGAAATACTATGAACTCCACATGCACAAATTTGACAATTTAGATGAAATTTCCTCTAAAATCACAAACTAACCCAACTCATCCAATGTGAAATAAATAATTTTAATAGCTGTGTAACTATTTTAAAATTTGAATTTATAATTTTAAATCTCCCAAAAAAGAAATCTCCAGGCCCAGATAGTTTCATGGAGAATTCTACCAAATGTATAAAGATGAAATAACACCAATTCTGCACAATCTCTTCCGAGAAGAGAAGGGAATGCTTCCCAATGCATTTTATGAAGCTAGTATTACCTCTGATACATATACCAGACAAAGACAGTACAAAAAGAGAAAACAGCTGAACAACATCCCTCACACATATAGATGCGAGAATCCTTAACAAATTATTAGCAAATAAAAGTCAGAAATACATAAAATGAATTATACACCATGACCAAGCATGGTCTATTCCAAGGATGAAAGACATTCAAATATCTGAAAAGCAATCATTGTAACCCATCATATTAACAAGCTATTATTTTATACAACTACACGAATCTATAATTATCTTAAAATAAAAAGGATTAATTTGAAAAAAAAGAAAGACAGAAAGAGCCTGTTCCCAGAGAGCAAATAGAAGATACAGGTCTACCTACTACAGTGGTTTTTTACCTAGAGATTTTACTAAAGGTAAATTCCATAGGCCCACTTCAGACGTGAGTCTAAGAAGATTAATTCTGCAAAGTTCTCAGTGATTCTGACAATTAGCCAAGTGTGGGAACTACAAGAGCTAGAACATAAATAACGACAATAAAAGGGTCATAATGGGGATGGAAGCCAGGAGAAAAGACCTCACCACACTAAGAAATGAGAGAAGGAGCTCACGGGATGGGGAGCACGTCAAGAGTATTCCAAGAGGTGGGTATGCCAAGCAGAAAGGCAAATGTGAGCAGAACACTGACCCAGACACAGATTAGGTTCAAAAAACACCAAATAACTGCAGTTGGTCCTAGAAGATAATGCGTTTTGCTCTACACTTTTCTCCATATAGCACACTATCTACGTGACTGATACATCTACGTTATGTCTCCCATTATGATGAAGCTCCACAAGGGCCATTCTTTTTGTCTATTTACTCACCGCTGCATCCCCAGGTCTAGAACAGTGGCTGACATACAGTAGATGGTCAATAAATATTTGTCAAATGAGTCAGTGAATGAATGAATATTAGAAAAAAGAGAAGACTAGAGAGGTAGGTTGGGGGCAAAGCAACAACAACAACAACAAAGACAACCCCCAAATAACAGGCTATGAAGCTTGGTCTTAATTAGAGCCTTAGATTAAATGGTAGGAGTGCATACACTGGATCCCAGGAGTAGGTCTATTCAACTCTATCGTATGTCCTAAACCTCTTTTAAAGCTCCATGACTTTAAGTGACTCTTTTATATATTAGGCACCTGCCAGGCACTGTACATACATAATCTTTATTCTTCACCACCCTCTGAGATATAAAAGAGAGCAGTGACTTGCCCAGGTCCCTTGGCTGGGAAAATGTGCAGTCCGGATTTGACCCCAGATCTACCCAACTCTAAAAGAACTTACTGTTCAAATGCATCAATACTGCCTAGTATATAATAAGGTTCATTACTAATATTTATTTCACAAGTCTAAGTGCAGAGTACTCTTTCCAAAGAATGATATGAAAAAAATGGAGATTTATCAATAACTCATGAAAAGTCGAGTACCTTGGTTGATGCCTGGTCATACTGTGCAGTTGTTCTCACCAGTTCATCCCTGCTTTTGTTCAAAACTTTCTCTTTTTCGTTTAATTCCACTTTTGCTTTCTCCACTTGGAGTTGGAGTTCTTGAAGCTTATTCACTTGGCCTTTCATTTCTCTTTCTTGTCCTTGCAGACGTAGTTCCAACTCACTAATCTTGCTCCTTAGCTCTTAAATCACAAACAAAACCCACACTTCAATTAACATATATTTTTCACAAAGACATTTACAACTAAACTCAGAATGTATCAATGTTACTCTGCTCTGAAATCTTTGGTGAGTCAAACATAAATCAATTCACATTAAACAAAGAAGCTACTTCAATTGGATTTAATTTCAATGTTTAGTCTTTATTGTTATTTGTATTCAAAAACCCTACAGAAAGCAGGAGAAACAAATTTTCGTAAGTTTTCAGAGAAACTTGGGGGGGGCAGAAATGTTTTTCTAAAATCGTGAATAGTAACTTATCGAGACTGCAAAAAGTGTACCACATATAACACCCTGCACTAAAATTACCACTTGGTTTTATACACCCACAAACTAATTTTTTTTGTGTGCCCGTATCAATGCAAATGAGTGCTAAGCGGTGAAAAATTTACCCTCCCATATTCTTTAGTATCTTGTCCTCCAGTAAAGAGCAAGACAGTGTGAACCTCCTCTACTGCCAAAATTAACAACAATGTTTTTTTCATTTTTTTCCCCACATATACACAATATTGGTTCCAATGGCACTGGCCATGTGACAGGTCTCACCAGTGCACACAGATGGTGATTTTCAATCTATCATAGCACTGGAAATTATCATAGTCTGCAGACTAGATTCCAAAACACCACCTGGCACCCTTGGCTGTCAGCAGCAGCGTGGTGCAGCAGCCAAGGTCACAGGTTTCTCCCATACACACAACCTGGCAGCACACAGCAAAGCTCTCCTACAGACACATGCCACACCTCTGGCCAAAACTGGCTTGTTTCATGGGCCACAAAAGGAGCCGGGGAGAGCCGTGGGGAGTGTCACCTGTAACCCACCTACTTGCCCCGCTCTGGAAAGTCAAAGCCACTCACCCTACTTTTCAAGTCTTCATGGCACCAGCTTTATAGTACAAATAAAGGTACCTTTCCAAATTGTGATATCTTTTCTCATTAACCCAAAGACAGTATTTCACATCACCAGGCTGGGATGTTGATCACTGATGGGTCTAACAAAACACATGAGCACTTTCTAGGGCTAAAAATGTCTAGAAATTTCTAGACTTCTAAAATTATCTCAGGAAAATTTAATTTAGCTCAAGAAGTTACCTTGATTCTGGGCTTTTAATTGATCCAAAAGATTAGAATTATCACAGAAACTGCTATTAGCATCTCTATTCCCTATTTGCAAAGTTGATCTACTCAGAGTCACTTCTTGTTCCCCAGAAAAATTAGATGCAGAGAAATCTCTCCTAACTGGAGTTTTTAGAGCACTGGATGAAAGACGACTTGGGGTCTTTTCTTGTTGCCATGAGAACACAGATGATGAAGCCTGATGTCGGGCAATGTCCCGGTGATTCATGGTGCTTTGGGGAGTAGCCTGGCTCGCTTTCTGTAAAAACAGAAACTCTTTAGAGCCCTTTAGAAGTCAAAATATTTAAGACTATGTACTAGACTCACAGACATGAAAGAAGCAAACTTATGGTTACCAAAGGGGAAAGCAGTGGGGGTGGGAGGGCGGGTAAATGAGGAGTTTGGGATTAGCAGATACAAACTACTACATACAATATAGATAAACAACAAGGTCTTACACACAGGGGACTACATTCAATGTTTTGCAATAAATTATAATGGAAAAGAATATGAAAAAGTATATATGTATATATATATAACTGAATCACCTTGCTGTATACACCTGAAACTAATACAACATTGGAAATCAGCAATACTGCAATAAAAAAAAAGACTATGTACTTATTATCAAATAGAACATAAAGCCATGCCAAGAAGGTAACACTTCCACTGTGTACCAAGAAAGAGCATTCATCAAGTCAAGGGAACCACACTGGGTCCCAATAACCAGTGAGGAAATGTTCTAATGGTCAGACTTGGCACTGAAGGGTGAAACCAGTACCATCTGAGGTCCAATCTCTTTTAAATGGGCTCAGTTTTTGTATTTATTCTGCATCCCTCATATACTTCATAAAAACACATGTGAGTACTCACTGCCATTTTGAATTCTGAAATTTGATTTTCCTTTGCCCGTCCTTGGTCACCTCCCCCTGTAGCTTTGCACACTGAGACTCAAAATTCAATACGAACCTAAAGAACTCTTTCAAGAATCTCACGTTCCACCATAACACTCTCCCCTCAAAAATGTCATATGAGGTATTTTGTATTATATAATACACATTTGTGGATTTTCTGCTGTTTTGAATTCTTCTTTTTGGTCTTCTCTCTGCCTGCATTCTGACAAGTATCGAGGTGTGGCTATAGAAGCTAATTTTTTTTTGTTGTTGTTGTTTTTTTTTGCACGGTACGCGGGCCTCTCACTGTTGTGGACTCTCCCGTTGCGGAACACAGGCTCCGGACGCGCAGGCTCAGCGGCCATGGCTTACGGGCCCAGCCGCTCCGCGGCATGTGGGATCTTTCCGGACCGGGGCATGAAACCCGTGTCCCCTGCATCGGCAGGCGGACTCTCAACCACTGCGCCACCAGGGAAGCCTAAGTTAAATTTTTGATAGCAAAGGTTTTTCTTGCCACAGGGAAAGGTTTAATGCTTCTGGAGACTCACAGTCCTCCACAAAATAACTCTGGTAGCAGATGCCAGGGCCAGAATTGATACCAATGACTGAACTGGATAACAAAGCACATATTTCCAAGTCAGACCAGAGAATTATTGTTTAATTTTATTCATCTTGTAAGCAATGCCTTTGCTACATATCAAAACCCTGGTGATCTCAAAACAAGGGTTAAAGGCGTAAAAAGAATTAAAATTGTTAAAGCTCTAACAGGTATTTTTTTGATTCTCAGTATTTAAGGCATCTACGTATAAATTCAGCCTTAAACTGTTTGCTAAGTTGTGCCATCTCACCAAATTCACATGATTAGAATTGTGCCATTAAGTGTCAAACTGGAATTTTTAAAAAAACAAATAACATCGGGCTTCCCTGGTGGCGCAGTGGTTGAGAGTCCGCCTGCCGATGCAGGGGACACGGGTTCGTGTTATTTAAAAGAACTGGAGAGAGTACGTTGATAACATTCTCACCTGAAATAAACAGTTCATTAATAATGACCCCCAAACCTCACGTCCCTGGTAGCAATCACCACCTTCCACCAGAAGGCCTGAACAGGAGGCAATCGCCTCCAGGTTCCAAAGCTAGTGAGTGTCAGTTATGACTCTGGTCCCACCCTCTTCAAACTTGTCCTTTATCATTAGATCTTAACAGAGAAATAATTTACATTACCCCAGTTTCCATGGAATTCGGTGAACTTTTAATATTTAGGGATAAATTCATCTCCCCAATCTATTTTACTCCACTCTTACCTATTTTAAAATTTAAAAATACCATAACCAATGAGCCAGCAACTTTATTTTCTCAGTGTAATAAAAATGTGCCAGCCCTATATCTGTAAAGCAGATTTTTCTCTCTCCTTGTTGCATCCCACATCAAAGTACTTCTTCAACTGCATACTCTATTAAAAGGCCCATAATTAATTTACCTTCGCCTGCAAGGCTTTCACCTCTGCCTCTAATCTTTTTCGTTCTTCAACTTCTTTATTATATTTTTCTTTTAGATCTTCATATTTGGAACCTAAACACAGACATTGAGATACAGTTTTACTTCGATCACTGATTTTGCAGAGAATCATTATGATAGATCGCCCAGAAATGAGTATCTTAGTACATCAGGTAGAAAAAACATTTTGGTTAAGGCAACAGATACTGATCAAATTACTCAAATATCAAAATACATGGAAACATAGGTGTTTTAAATATTCCAAAACTGAATTATGTTTTAAAATACCATAGGATAAAGTGAAAAGTTTAAAGGCTTACTGATGGCTCAACATAGTTGAACAGATACACAACTGTATATGTAACTAATGGCTGCTTTTTTTTTTAATGCTAAAATTAGAAGTTGAATTCAAAGTTGAATGAATTCATTTCTTTGGCAGAATTAAAATCTCAAGAAAAGAGCTATTTATACAAAGGGAAAAAATCCTTACCGCTATAATACTGGCTTGGTGTGAGTGGAGTTGCAAAAATTTTTTGTGGTGTAGTGCACGGACTCATAGAGACATCTGCAGACTGTGCAGCTTGTTGGCTTCTTTCAAGTTCAGATTTACACCTGTGAGAAAAGGACCCGAGAGGATGGCAAATCAGAGCAACAGCTGTAGAATACCAACACCATACATTCTCAGAAAGCGATAAACTTACAAAAAAACCAACCCTCTAAGAATTCTGACCACTTCATTTATCCAACAGACGTTTAATAAGAACTAATTTATGAGACAGTCCTTTGTCTTCAAAGGAACTCAGTCTAGTTAGGAAAACAGAAATATAGACCAGTAATTACAATGTGATAAAGACGATAATGAAGATCTGTAATAACCACCACAGTAGCAAAGAAGAGTTGGGAGGGTTGGGACACATTCCAATCAAATTTTATATTCTAGGCCAAAGAAAGACACAGTGCTACAAAAAAACCAGAATTTCAGAAACACAGGAGGAAATTGGAGCATGTGCTCAAATCATAAAACCGGATGGCATTACTTATAATATTGTCATTATAAAAACAGATTTGATATACATATCACATCTTTTGTGATATTTTTAAAACACATATTAAAAATCAAGTTAACGTAATGCATCTAGAAAAGATACTGGCAGGAAACAGATCCAGAGAACTGGAGAAAGTGAGCTATATACAGTCGTCCTTGGGATCTATGGGTTGTTGGTCCCAGGACACCTGCAGATAACAAAATCCAGGGATGTTCAAGTCCCTTATATAAAACAGCAGTCGTACACTCAGCCCTCCATATCTGTGGGTGCAGAACCTGTGGATACGAGGGCCGTCTGTATTGTATATGTGTACAGAGTATCCCTACCATTTCAGTTGTAACACCCTTCAGAAGCAAACCTAAGAGAGGACTCAATTCCTGCAAGTCTCTGATGTCTCTGATTTTAACTTAACACAAGAAATAAAATGAACACCCTAGTAGAATGGCTAATGATGTGCACCATTCTCTTTGCCAAGGACACATTACTCAAAGCAGGGAGTGAAGAAAGTAGTGAAGAAAGTGCCTCAGTGCCCTAGCTCTGCCTGCTCCAAATTCAAACCGGTAAGGAAGAAGCAATGTATGAGCTGAAAATGGCTGCTCAGCAAATCAAATTGTCACATTCGAATTTATAACAGGTAAGAGCCCTCCAACAGAAATGTTGTATTAGCATGAAAAAAGTAACAAGAAATAAATGAATTTAATCTTAATATTTAACTCAATATTTTCCATATTGTAATTTCAACTTATAATCATTGCAAAAATCATTAATAAGATATTTTACATGTTTTTGTACTAAATCTTCAGAATTTGGACTCGGTTGTGTCCTTCCAGCACACCTCAATTGACACTAGCCACATTTCAAGTGTTCAACAGCCACACGTAACCAGTGGCTACCATATTGGACACTGCACGTCTATAGACTTCCAAAGGTGTAAAACGTTTGGTAAAACTCCAGAGATGAATTTTGAAGAACTTTGCAAAACTGACGTTTCTTTACCCTCTCAAATTCACATCTTTTCAGTAAAAAAAAAAAAAAAAAAAAAAAAGGTTTATTAATTTTAACTATTAAATAAAAGTATACCCTATTATTTTTATAAACCTTTGTATCTCCTGTCTCCTAGGGAGAGAAAAAACACAAATCACCACCACCAAAACAAAACAAAAAAAACACTAAATTAAGCTGTTTTCTCCTAGGTCTAATTTAACTATATGAGATTGCTAATATTCACCAGTTTTTATTTGTTTGTTTTTGTTTGTTCATTTTTTGTTTTGTTTTAAAAAATAATTTGTTGAGGTGAAATTCACGTAACATAAAATTAACCAGATTAAGTGAACAATGCAGTGGCATTAATTACACTCACAGTGTTGTACAACTACTATCTCTATCTACTTACAAGCCATTTCTATCATTCCATAGTAAAGCTCTTGAACCATTAAGGAATTTCTCCCCGGTGCCATCTTCCCCCAGTCCCTGACAACAACCAGTCTGTGTTCTGTGTCTATTATTCACCAGTTTTTGACCAACATTTCAAATGTTCAACCTAACTCGTTCAAGATGTACCTGAAATCGGTGGCCATTGATGGAAAAAATAAGTTCCTGCCCTGTACCTGAAGGTTACCAGTGAAAAATTTTAAACTATACTCAGGGCTTCCCTTGGTGGCACAGTGATTAAGAATCCGCCTGCCGATACAGGGTACACGGGTTCGAGCCCTGGTCCAGGAAGATCATACACGTTGCGGAGCAACTAGCCCGTGTGCCACAACTACTGAGCCTGCACTCTAGAGCCTGCGAGCCACAACTACTGAAGCCCACGTGCCACAACTACTGAAGCCTGCGTGCCTAGAGCTCATGCTCTGCAAAAAGAGAAGCCATGCTAATGAGAAGCCTGCGCACCGCAACAAAGACCCAACACTGCCCAAAAAATTAAATAATTAAAACTACTCAATAGTTATTGTAATCTATAGGTCTTATACCCTTAACAATTTTTATACTATAGAAGAGTATACTCAATAGTTTTTATAGTCTAAAGTTTATACAGTTTGTAAACTTTTATAAACATCTATATCTATCAACATCATAGATAATAAAAATATTTTTAAACTAAATGTACTATGAGGGTATCCTAATCCCATGATGATGATGATAATAACTAACAACTGATAATAATGATAATATTAATGCTAACATTTAACCATTGCTACATGTCAGATACAACCGTGAACTTTATATCTACAGGCATTGCTATCAAATGGCACTTTTCAATGAAATAGGGAAATGTATACAAAAGCATCTTTTCCTCAAATGTTAAAAAACACTAACATTTCTGTCTAAATTAAATTAAGTTATTAAAACCAATTAATAAAATAAATTATTAAAACCAATATTTCTAACATTGGCAGCCAAAATGTTCTTTTCAAAGAAATAATTATTCTAGCATACTGAAGTGAGCTTCCTACTTCCCGAGCACCTGCTTTCCAAAACAAATGCCTCTCTTTCATTCATTCATTCAACAAATATTTGAGGACCTACAATTGCCAGGTGCTAGGAATACAGTGATGAACAACACAGACCAGGATAGAGTTTAGGAAAACAAAGAACTTAACAAGACAGAAATTTATTTATCATTCTAACATTGCAAATTATAGATAGCCACCTTCCCACATGGATAGGAAACAAAATTAGAAAGATTTCTGTGCACTCAAATTATCAGCTTCACCAAAAGACAAGCATATAGTTGTCCCTAACAATCTACCTGCAGAAGATTGGTTCTAGGACCCCCTTGAATACTAAAATGTGCAAATGCTCAACTCTCATATAAAGTCACATAGGTAGTATTTACATATAACCTATGTATATCCTCCTGTATACTTTAAATCATCTCTAGGTTACTCATAATACCTAATACAATGTATATGCTACGTAAATAGTTGCCTGCACGCAGCAAACTTAAGTTTTGCTTTTGGAACTCTCTGGAATTTTTTTCAAATATTTTTGACTCTTGGTTGGTTGAATCTGTGGATGCAGAACTCATAGATATGGAGGGCAAACTGTAATTTTTAAACGTTTTAACTTTCAAAAGTATGTTTCCTTTGTAGGTAGAATTAAGATTATTGCAGCTATGCCAGGAAAAAAAATTCTTGGCATCAAAGTATTTATTAATTACAAATGGAAAAATAGTAACTTTATAATGCAGAAACCCAGATAAACACCCTAACAAGCGATCGGTTTAAAAGTCAAATTAAATCATGTACACTCTGATATGATGCATGTCACTACTATACACGTCACTATAAAGGTGTGTCACTACCTCTGTGGTATTCTTACCAAAAATTCATAACCTCAATCTGACCCAGTGATTCTCCATCCGGGATGAATCTGCCCTCCCAAAGGACATTTGGCAATGCCTGGCAACATTTTTGACTGTCAAAATTTGGAGGTGGTGTAAGTGCTACTGGCATCTAGTGGGTAGAGGCCAGGAATTCTAAGTATCCTACAATGCAGCCTACAGGGCAGCCTTCCACAACAAAGAATAATCCAGTCCAAAATGTCAATTCTGCCATTGTTGAAAAACAGCAGACGAACCCAAATTGAGGACTATTCTACAATAAAGGAGACTAGTGCTCTTTAAAAACGTCAAGGTCACAAAAGACAAGAAACCATCAGAGCTTAGAAAAAAAAGTAACTAAGACCCAGAGCAGCCAAATAAATACTAAAAAAAAAAGTAAGAAAACATCAACTAAATGCAGTGTGGAATCCTGGATCAGATCCTGGAACAGAAAAAGGCCATTACTGGAAAAATGAGTGAAATTCCAATAAAGTCTGTAGTTTAGTTAATAGTATTGAATTAATGTTTATTTCTGATTTGGTCATTGTACTCTGGTTATGTAAGATGTTAACAACTGTTTCTGGAAGTCTAAAGTTATTTCAAAACAAAATTTTTTCTTAAAATTTCTGGGTGTATATTCACGGAATTGACAATAGGGCAATCTGCTAAAGTCTTTTTTTTGCTTTTAGTGTTTATCACTCCTTGTTATTTTGACAAAATTCCACTACTAGAACAAGAAGATTCCATTTATAAGCCAGCAGTGCTCAAGTCCCATTAAATTTATTTTGAATAATGCCT
Organism: Lipotes vexillifer; assembly: GCF_000442215.2. Taxonomy (NCBI): domain Eukaryota; kingdom Metazoa; phylum Chordata; class Mammalia; order Artiodactyla; family Lipotidae; genus Lipotes; species Lipotes vexillifer. Next base: position 712,447 of record NW_006777801.1, read on the forward strand.
CTAGTTGTTTGGGGGATTTTTTTTTTAATGGAAAAGTAGTACTAAGCACCTTTTTTTATTGCCTAAATATGGAATTGATATTGGTGAATTGATTATGTAATGCTTAAGATGGAAGATAGGTCTCTTGGATGGGGATCTCAGTAGGAAAGTCTTCTAGACTTCATTTCCCTCCTCTCCAGCTGAGATTCCATGGCACCCAACTTCAATCATTCTCTTCCAATATCCTCAATTATTCCACTGTCTTCTATCCCATCACCCTCGCCCAAAAACCCTAAATCGATCCTCCTGTATACCTTCTCAGCATTTATACGCTAAAGAAAGGAAGAAAAAAACAAACTCATTAAACGCTATAGATTGGTCCCACTATAAATTCCTGGCCTCCAATCTCAACTGAGCCCTCAGTGCTCCTCAGTCCTTTTGAAGTTCCCTAGTTCTCTCATTCTCTACAAGAGCTTTTCCACGCAGAGAAAACAGAAGCCATCAATATAAGCCATGCTTTAACTTCCCTCCATTTTTTCAGTAATCACTGTTGATAGTTTTGGTATTATTTATTATTGCATACCCTAGTAACAAACACAGTGCCTGGCACATGAAGCAGCTTAATAAACATATACTGAATAAGTAAATGAATAAGCTAGCAACCATTTAGTGAATTTATATAGTACTGAGCCATGTAACAATAGGACTGAAGCATATAAGAAAAGGATTAATCTTCCTCAAATCACTGTTCATTCCACTGGAAAGAAAAAATTTCAATGTGTAATAATTATACCATAAAAGGAAAAGATAGCTGCATCTGATGAATATATACAAAGACATCTATAATAAATACCATTCCCAAAAAAGTTACCTTTTAAGTTCCTGTTCCAGTTTTTCTATTTGCTTTTTGCTTGAGTTCAGTTGTCCTTCTTGGAAATTCACTTGTGACTCCTTGACTTGAAGTTCATGAGAAATCTTCTGCTTAGTCTTCTCCAGATTTTCACATATTTCCATCAAGCTTTGGTTCTCCCTTTTCAGGTTTGCACCCTCAGCTTTTTCATTCTCAACCTAATGCAGATTATTCAAAAGGAACTAGGTCTCTTACTCATGAATTTACCAAATAGTATCTGTTAATCTAACACTGATGACTAAGTTTCTGAGGTATGGTTGAAAAAATCCAGAAGTCAGTGCTTGATGTGCACCGAAATTTTAGATGATCTCACTTTGAAGCCTATTGATAGAAAAGTTTTGCAAAGTCATGTATTACAGTCTTTGGTTAGGGCTACACAAACCCATCCTAGAAAGAGAGGCTTTAATAGGCTTTCGAGAATTAAAAAATCAAAAATAAATCTTATAAACCCTCCCTTAGCTATTCATTTCCAAGTTCAGCTGCTAAAGCCAGTTACTGTAAGAAACTGAAAATTTCTCCCACTAGCAAAAACATTTTAGGAGCAGTAATTGTATTACTATGGGTTGGCTAATGCAAAGGTACGAAAGAAGCACTATTTAAGTTTCCGTTTACTAGTCCTGGAGAGAGGTGGGAATACCAAGGTGAAAAGCTCACTCTCAGATAGCAATATCTATTTGGACTGCAAGGTGCTCTAATATTGATCCCAGACTGGGAGCCAGAGATTTTCGGCCATTTTAGTGCAGAATGCAAAAGCAATGCCCATTTCTTGGTCCTAAACAGAAGTGAAAATGGAACTCAGCAGCCCTACACATTAGCAGGTAAGCAGAAATGAAAACAAAGAACGGAGAAAATGAGGTAATTAAAATAAAAATGACTCAATAGGGGAGGGGACTTCCCCTGCGGTCCAGCGGTTAAGACTCAGCTTGAGCTTCCACTGCAGGGGGCGCGGTCCCATCCCTGGTCGGTGAACTAAGATCCCACATGCCACGCGGTGGGGCCAAAAAAAAAGATTCAATACAGGAGAGGAGGGGGGATTACCACCTGAAGATGGCAAAATCATTTTTCTCTAAATTGAAAAGACCAAGACAAAACCATTCATCCAAATAATGAGAGAACAGTTTTAAATACCAGCATTTCAGTAATACCTTCTGTTTTTGCTTCTGCAACGCAGCCTCCAGGGTTTCAAGTTGAAACTGCCTTTGCTGCCTTTCTTTCTTCAGTTTGTCGAGCTGTCCTTCAAGCTCTTGAATTTTCTGAAGAGCTCTTGTAGGCAGGCCTTCCTTCCATTCTTCCAAAGCCCAGCTCATTTTGCTTTCCTTTATTATTCAAACATTTATAAATAAACTGAAAAGAATAAACAACCTGTTGGTCTTACTATAGTAAAAAGAAACTTACAGTCTCAGAGACTGACTAATCTACATAACCACCTCTAAGAATCAAGTTTCAAAACTTCATGTTTCAAAAGATAACAAAGTATAACGTCCATCTTCTCCACCCTCTGCAAGGTGACTACCAATAACTGACTGTGAAGTGTCAATAGTACACAGTATGCTTGTTTGGCTTCCCCTTGCTTTCTGGTTTTCTTATATCTCATTTTTGACTCTTATATGGCTACCTGCTTTCTACCACTCAGTTTGTTTTCATTGTACAAGACATGAATATTTTGCTATAAGGTTTCTGGTGAAATAGGTCTTACAGGACAAATAAAATGCATGATAAGTTACTTTGCAAATGCTCTTCTTTCCTCTCTTCATGTCATTAATTCCCACTCACACTCTGTCCCTCTTCCTCCAGGAAGACTTCCCTGAGGACAACCATCATAATCTGGTCATATCTCCCCATCAGAGTCTCTCATGGCACAGGTACCTCCTTTTCCTCCCAAGAGGTTATCATTTGTTGAGTCAATGCATGCATGAACAAAGGGTGAATGCCATACCAGCACTAGAATCACTGCAAAATGCGGTAAAGTCATTCTCCAGACAGACCCTGACCAGGAATCAGGAATATAGCCTTAGTGATTCAAATCCCTGCTCAGCAACCTACAAGATGTGTGACCTTGGGCATGTTTTTTAACCCATCTGTGCCTTGGTTTCCTCATTTGTAAAATGGGAATAATAATGGTGGTGGTTCCCTAAAGCTTTAGAACAGTATCTCCTGGTAAGCTTTCCATACATATTAGCGATTTGTATTAGTCACTGAAAACGCTTTTTCATTTGTATACTGATGCCTATGGCACCAAGATAGAAATGGCCTACCTCTTTCTCAGACATATCTTAGAAAATTTAAATCAGCTGGGAGAAAAGTATGGCAATTATTCTTTATTCGTTAGCCTTTAGAACTTAAATGAAAGAAAAAGCATTCATTTTCCAGTTCTTTTAGCAGCAGGATGAGAATCCGTTTTTTACTAAATGAAGTCCACAACCATTTTAGCGTTTTGTTTCAGTCGACTTTATCAATGACATTTTTTATCAGAACAATTAATAAATAGTTGATGAAAGTACTAAGTATAATAAAACTTTTTTCCAAATATTAAGAGAAGCAAGGGTCTCGGAAAACACATAATTTAGTATCAAGCCTTGGAGAGCTGTTTTCTCTGCCATTCTCACCTCCCACCCCACCCTTTTAGTTCTTTGAACACAACATCTTAAACTCCATTCCCATTTACCCAAAAACTACTTAAAGGAGTCTCACGCCGCTCCACCAACAAAGGACAATTTACACTGCCCCAATAGGCTACTCCATCTATTCCAAACTAGCTTGCTCATTCAGGGATTCACGGGTGGGTATATCATGCCTCAGAGGCACACAACTACAACTCCTAAACAATTCTGCCAGCCACTGAAATCATGACATCCATACACCATAGCGAACAAAATATTAAAAGGAGCAATTTAAAAAGATGATAGAGATGATGGAAATAAACAGAAGGAAGACTGGCAAGTTAAATGCTTTTCCATTTCCAAAGTCTAAGATGCAGCAACAAATAAATGGTTAAAGCAATCACCAGACCCAAGCTAATTTTGATTAGAGGGGACTTTGACAGATTAAGGCATCAACCATTTAACAATCTCTATGGAGCCACGGGGAGAAAAGGATTAAAAATGCAATCCTCAAACACGTAAGGGGCAGAGGGATGGGAGTGGGGGGCGGGGGTGGGTGATGAAGAAAAGCCCTGGATATCGAGGTTCCTGCAAAAAAGATCTGCAGGACTATGCTCCTTCCAGAAAAATGCTGTTTCTGTCTTAACCGTGGGGAGGACACTCTCCATGCCCGAATCACTCAACCCCAGAAAGTGCCCGAGGAAGCTCTTTTGTGACCATGTGACTCGCCCACCCCCGGCACGGCAGGCCCGTTTTGCGCTTTCCGTTTATCAGAATTCCCCATCTCCACCAAGAAACCCAAGTTCCCGCCTAAAGTGCCACCGCGGAGCCCGTGAATGAAAACTCTGCCTGCTCCTCTAGACCAGGCTCAAAGTCATTTATTTCTGAGTCCTCATCCCATAGCGCAGCCAGGAACACAGGCGCAGCCAAATGAACGTGGAAGGCGTGAGAGAAATGCTCTCGCAACTAACAATAGGCACACCAACCCGCTGCCCGGATCAAAACCCTCAAAACTAAAGTTTGCATTTCCTCCACGCAACAAAGGACCGATGTCCAAATTTCAGATAGGCGCGGAAGGCTGCTAGTAAATACCTGCTGATCTCCCAAGTCTTTTATCTTACAAAGGAGGAAATTGATCCTCCAAAGGGCAAGCCCGTGACCGAGCAGGGCCTCCGGACACTAGTGCGAGCCCACTTTTACCAGGAGCAGAGGGGGGCCGACACCACAAAGAACTTGGCCCGGGGCCGATTCCCCAGTTCCGTCAGGAGGGAAGAGGCGGCGGCCCGCTGGACCTTCAGTGCCTAGGAGGGCGATTCCACCAGGCATCCCTGCCCAGTAACCCCCTGCAGAAGGCCAACAGCTCCCTCACTCCCGGCGCCAGAGCCGGGACCCAAGCAGAACGCTCACCTTGCTGGCAGAGTCGGGAAAAACCCGACTCAGAGAGCCGGGCCCTAGTACAGCCGCCGCGGGCTGGAGCACTGATTCCAACTCAAACTGCCCGCGACCGCCACCCGTTTTCGATTCGCTCGCTTCCGGCCCAGACCAAACTCATCTCAAAGCCTATTGGTCACTGTCATCTGCTGTCAGCCAATCCGCTTCCGCGCACTCGTAATGCCGCCTTTGATTGGTCCTTTCGGATGGATTTAAAAATCAAGCCACACACACAGACAAAAAAAATCAAGCCACAAGGGGAGAGCGGCGGGGGGGGGTGG
>NW_006777801.1:717841-726251 GCF_000442215.2 Lipotes vexillifer
GGGCAGACTGATTAGGAGGGTGAGGCCTATCGGCTACAGCCCGCGGGAGTGTGCTGTCTGGTGAAAACTCAATACTGTACACACATATCTACTTATTTATTAAATATACAACTTAGGACATAAATACTAAGTACTGTGCTGCCATGTGTTCTTCATCCCGTGTCATTCTTAACAATTCTTTGAGGAAAATATTCTTATTTTTATTTAAAAGTTAACTGAAGCACATAGAAGCTAAGTCATTTGAAATTGAATCTAGAACATGCAGGATCTCACTCTTAACTGCTGGTCTCTATTGATCATATTCTAAAGAGGTGATTCTGAACATCTGTTAGCTGGGATTCCAGGGGAGAACACTGTAGCCAGAAAAATCTTCGAAACAGGATGCAACCTCTCCTTTTCTATGAAGCTCACTAGTATTGTGGGTATTTATGTACCCGTTTTATTTCTCTCAACTAAAAATAAGCTTCAAAAGGCAGGAGCAAAACAATGAATTGTTAAGCTAATATATCTCTGATGCTGTTGTCTTCCTCAATAGATTCCAATCTTCCTGTCTCCCTCTCTTTACCTTCCATTAGACCGTTCCTGCAGCCCCTTACCTTTCACTGAAATTCTGCTCATCCTTCAGTACACCATTCAAATGCCACTTTCTTCTTAAAATTTCGCTATTCCCACCCTAATTATTATTAGAAATAATAATTTCCTAGGCCTTTCCTAGAGCTTAGTTTATACTTCACTTCTAGGATTTTTGCCGTGTCTTATAATAGATGGGTAGATAAATATAGTTATACATATAGATATCTATGTTTATGTCTGGCTCCCCTTCAGACTCAGAAATTCCTGTAGATTAAAATCTTTTAAAATTCATCTTTGCATCCCTAGTAACTCCCTAGTAATTTTACACATAGAACTTAAAAATAAAATTATCCGGCTTCCCTGGTGGCGCAGTGGTTGAGAGTCTGCCTGCCGATGCAGGGGACACGGGTTTGTGCCCCGGTCCGGGAAGGTCCCACATGCCGCGGAGCAGCTGAGCCCATGAGCCATGGCCGCTGAGCCATGCCGCTGAGCCTGCACGTCCGGAGCCTGTGCTCCGCAACGGGAGAGGCCCCACTAGTGAGAGGCCCGCATACCGCAAAAAAATAAAAAAATAAAATTATCTTGGGAAGTAAAACTGCCAGCTGGAGAAAGGCCTTGTTCTCCAGTCTCCTTGAAGCCCCAAAGAGAGAGGAGGGAGCAGGTAAGGGAAGAGAATTTTATGAGACACTCTTCCTTATCAGTCTAGTATCTGGCTGTTTGGGGATTTGAACCAAATTCTGACGCCAACAACAATTCCAACTATGTTGCTTCCCAGGGTAATTATTCAACTATGTATTAGCTGTCTCAGGAAAACAGAACTAGAAAGACGTGTAACAGAGGATTCTCAAGGTTTGAATGAGAAATTTGCAGTTACTATTCTTTCATTCATTACTAAGCAGATGTCTATTAGCGACCGCTGTATAGTCAAGCTTTGTGCTACACTATTCTATAATAAATAATAAAGAAATACATTCACTTCTTGGACAAGGGAATTATGTGATGGAGACTATTGTAGCAACTTCAGTGATATTTCTGTGACTTAAATTTTATGATTCCCTTCCCCTGCCTCTATTTTTCCCCAGCTTTGTTTTTGGCTAGCACCATAACTAGAGGAACTGATGAAATAGCAGAGGATACTGAGGCACAATTGTTAGATAGGATTAATGAGTCACCGTGGTACGCAATCCAGGTTGACAAGTCTATCGATGTTGACAACAAGGCAACAGTGCTTGTTTTTGTGCGATATATTTTTCAGGAGGATGTGCATGAGGATATGTTATGTGCACTTTTGTTGCCAACCAACACCATAGCTGCAGAATTATTCAAGTCCTTGAATGATTACATATCAGGAAAACTGAATTGGTCATTTTGTGTCAGTATATGCATGGACGGAGCAGCTGCCATGACTGGACGGCTTTCTGGTTTCACTACTCGGGTCAAAGAGGTCACTTCTGAATGTAAGTCTACAGACTGTGTCATCCATAGAGAAATGCTGGCTAGCCGAAAAATGTCAACTGAACTTAACAGCGTTTTGCAGGATGTGATTAAGTTGATAATGAACAATTATCAATTAATATTATCATGTATTAAAATACATGCCCTTAGCTGACGTCTGTTTGCGCAGCTCTGTGAGGAGACGGACGCAGAGCACACATATCTTCTCTTAGCCACAGAAGTGAGATGGCTTTCTAAGGGTAGATCACTGGCCAGAGTTTTTGAGTTATGAGAGCTGCTCTAGAGATTTCTTTTAGAAAGAGTCACCACTGGCAGCACGTTTCAGTGACACAGAATGGGTCGCAAAACTTGCTTACTTGTGTGACATACTCAACCTGCTCAATGAACTCAAGCTGTCACTTCAGGGGAGAACGACAGCTGTGTTCAAGTTGGCAAATAAAGTGGCTTCATTCAAAGCCAAACTGGAATTCTGGGGGCGATGAGTGCACATTGGGATTTTTGACATGTTTCAAACATTAGCAGAGATTTTGAAAGAGACTGAGCCAGGGCCTTCTTTCTCCCAGTTGGTGCATGATCAGCTCTCTCAGCTTTCAAAAGAGTTTGAGCGTTGCTTCCCAACCACAAAAGACCACAGAACTGGGAAGGAATGGATCCGTGACCCATTTGTCAATAAGCCAGGTGAATCGACTTTGTCCGTCCTAGAAGAGGATCAACTGCTTGAGATCACAAATGATGGTGGCCTTAAAAATATGTTTGAGACAGGGCTTCCCTGGTGGCACGGTGGTTAAGAATCTGCCTGCCAACGCAGGGGATACAGGTTCAAGCCCTGGTCTGGGAAGATCCCACATGCCGCAGAGCAACTAAGCCCGTGCGCCACAACCACTGAGCCTGTGCTCTAGAGCCCGTGAGCCACAACTACTGAAGCCCCTGCACCTAGAGCCCGTGCTCCATAACAAGAGAAGCCACCGCAATGTGAAGCCCGCGCACCGCAACAAAGTGTAGCCCCCGCTCACCGCAACTAAAGAAAGCCTGTGTGCAGCACACAACACAGCCAAATATAAAAATAAATAAAATAAATAAATGTAAAAAAAATATATGTTTGAGACAACTTCAAATCTCCATACGTTCTGGATTAAAGTCAAGGAGGAATATCCTGAGATTGCCACAAAAGCACTGAAAAGCCTGCTTCCATTTCCAACATCCTATTTTTGTGAAGCAGTTCCTGTTACACAACGTAGTGATTCGATATTTCTACACATTTCAAAATGATCTCCACAGTAAGTCTAGTTACCATGGATGTTTAACTTTTTAAGAAACATCCTCAGTCTCTTCCAAAGTGGTTGTATATTTCACATTGCCACAATGCATGAGTGTTCTATCTCTGATCCACATCTTCACCAACATGTGGTAGTCAGTCTTTATGTCATTCTAACTGCTGTGTGTATTTCACACTGGATTTAATTTGCATTTCTCTGATGACTAACGACATTGAGCGTCTTTTGACATGCTTCTTATCTAGTTGTATATCTTGTGAAGTATCTATTAAAATATTTTGCCTATATTTTTATTAAGTTGGTCTTCTTTGTATGATTTCCCATATATTCTGGATACAAAGCCTTTGTCAGATATATGTCCATTGCTTGTCTTTTCAATTTCTTGATGATGTCTTTCGAAAAGCCGAAACATTTGATTTTGATGGAGTCTATTCAATTTTCTCCTTTATATATCATGCTTTTTTTCTGATAAATCTCTTATCCCAAATTTGCAAAGGCTGTTTCTTCTGTTTTCTTCTGGAAATTATATAATTTGAGCTTTTACATTTAAGTTTATGATTCATTTTGAGTTTATTTTTGTGTATGGTGTGAAGTTAGGGTTAACATTTACATTTTCCCATATAGAGATCCAGTTATTCTACCACAATTTGTTGAAAAGGTTATCCTTTCTTCATTGAAAGCACCTTTGTTGAAAATTAGTAGAATATACAAATATGGATATATTTCTGCCTCTCTATTCTGTTCTACTGATCTATATGTCTATCTTTACACCTGTATCACACTGTCTTGATTACTGTAGGTCTTATAGTAAGTCATGAAATTAGGTAATGTAAATCCTCGATTTACATTATGATCTTTTTAAAATTGTGTCATCTATTCTAGGGCCTTTATCTTTCAAAAAAATTTAGAATAAGAATATTAATTTTGGGCTTCCCTGGTGGCGCAGTGCTTGAGAGTCCGCCTGCCGATGCAGGAGACGCGGGTTCGTGCCCCGTTTCGGGAAGATCCCACATGCCGCGGAGCGGCTGGGCCCGTGAGCCATGGCCACTGAGCCTGCGCGTCCGGAGCCTGTGCTCCGCAAATGGGAGAGGCCACGACAGTGAGAGGCCCGCATAACGCAAGAAAAAAAAAAAAAAAAAGAATATTAATTTTTCTAAAAGCCTTCTGGAATTTTGATTGGGATTGTATTCCTAGGTGACAGATAAATGGCCAACACACTTGGGTTTCAGTTGATTTATATTACCAGAAATATTCAAGCATTGGCCCAGCAGAAAGCTGAGAGCCACTACAGTGCAAAATCAAGGCAGAGCCCTGCGTTTGGCCATATCATCTGCAAACCTAATAATACTAGAGATAACTGTGGCCAATAAGGCCAAGCCTCTGGCAAGCCTCAAGGAGAAATTCATTGCACAGACTCCCTAGCATCTTGGAGCAAAGCCATGTTTCCTCCAGTAGAGAATGACTCACCATTTGAAAAAAGGCTCCTGATGTGCTACTGGCTTTATTAGAGACGGAGCACCTGACCTTGGCATATCAGGTATGTCCATCACTAGTTGAGTATTGTCAGATCCACCAAGTCAGGGGTTCTAGTGGGTGCAGCAGCAAGCCATTCTATGATGGAGCCCAAGCCACAAATAACTTACATAAATAAGTGGCCACAAGTCACCTGCTCTGTTTCACCAATGCTTTGTCTCAATGCACATCTATGGTCTCATTGTGGGTTCCCCAAACAAGCCAAAGAGGAGAAAATGCCTGATCCTCGTTCACAGATGGGTTGGCTTCATATGTTGGGATGTCCTGAAAACCAATTGCTGCTCCCTACAGCACCACAAGGGGGGATTCCAGTGCGCAGAGGTGTGAGCAGAACAATTGATTGTATGCTTCACATGGAAGGAAAGGTAGCCCAAGTTCAGGATATACCTCTGGGCAAATGATTTGGCTGACAGGTCAGGGGCTTGGAAAGAGCAGGATGAAATTATTAGAGACATAGAGTTTTAGAGAAGAGGGTTTTGGGTAGACCTTACAGAAAAGAGAACAAAGAGTTTGAGTCTTTGGGTCTTATGTCAATGCCCTCTAGAGAGCATCCACCACAGAGAAGACACAACCAGATGGACAGGATGATTGGTCTGGTGGATTGTCCAATGGATGCCTCAGTCGCCCGAGTGCACAATGGTCCCATCATCAGAATAGCCATGGTGTCAGGGATGTGGCTATAGATGGGCCCAACAGCATGGGCTCCCTCTCAAAAAAGCTGGTCTAGCCACTATTTCTGCTGCATAATCAACCTGTCATCATCAGACCGACACTGTGTCCTCAGTATCCCAAGTAAAAACAACCAACCAGCTTCTTGATGGTAAGTCAATTGTATTGGAGCCCTTCCTGTCTGAAGGAATTGATACCTACTCCTGATATGGGTTTATCTTCTTTTTCTGCAGTGCCTCTGCCAGAAATACTCTATGAAGGGCTTGATAACAGTCATAGAATCCTGCATAAGATTGCCTTGCGCCAAGGGACCTATTTTATTGAGAAATGTGTACATGACCATGGGATTTGCTGGTTCTACCATATCCTACTTTTTTCTGGAAGGAACTGGTCTAATACTGTTTGAGTTGAATTGTGTCCCCCATAAATTCATATGTTGAAGTCTTAACTCCCAGTACATCAGAATGTGACTTTAATCAGAAACAGTGTCGTTTCAAATATAATCCATTAAGTTAGATGAGGTCATTAGGATGGGCCCTAATCCAATATGACTATGTCCTTATCAAAAGGAGATATTTGGACACAGAGACAGAGACACAGAGAGAACACCCTGTAAAGAATAGAGTTACGCTGCCATGAGCCAAGGGACACCAAAGATGGCTGCTAAATGACCAGAAGCTAGGAGAGAGGCATGGAACAGTCTCCCTCACAGCCATCAGAAGGAACCAATCCTGCCAACAGCATCTCAAACTTCTAGAATCTGGAAACGTGAAAAAATAAATTTCTGTTGTTCTAAGCCACCCAGTTATCAGTACTTTGTTATATCAGCTTCAGTAAACTAATACAAATACCATATTGGAGGGACTTCCCCGGCGGCCCAGTGGTTAAGACATCGCCTTCCAATGCAGGGGGTACAGGTTCGATCCCTGGTCCGGTAGCTAAGATCCCACACACCTCGCAGCCAAAAAAGCAAAACATAAAAACAGAAGCAATATTGTAACAAATTCAATAAAGACTTTAAAATTGTCCACATCAAAAAACATCTTTAAAAAAAATTACCATATTGGAATAGCCTATTAACAGCTCAGGTAAGGCAACATCCTATAGAACTGGGGAACTACCCTCCATAACACACTATCTGTACTGAACCAATATATCAGGCTGTGTCCCTCATAGCTCGAAAATCCAGATCCAGATGCCAGAAAGTGGAACAAGGATTAGCCCTTCTCATTATCACTCATAATAACCCATTTGTGTTTCCCATTCTAGTGTGGGCTCTACTAGGTAAAGTGGGGAGTGGGGAACACTACTCCCAGTGAAACAAAAGGGTTCCACAAAATCTGAAGCTACAACTGGTCTCTTTGTTTTCCTTATGTGGGTGGAACAGCCGGCAAAGAAAGGAGTTACAATACTGGTGAGGTTACTCAACCTTGATTATCATGAGAAGCTAGAATTGTTACTATGTTAGGGGACAGGGAAGAATATGTATGGAACTCAGGGGATTCACTGGGGTACCCTTATGTGTTTGTGTATTTGATATAGTGATAATAGTGATAATAATAATAGTAAACAAGCAATTGCAGCCACCGCAGCCTGACAAGGGCAAGGCAATCTAAGGCCTGACCACTCAGATGAAGTTCTGGGATCCGCTACCAGCCAAATAAATTAGACCAGCCAATGCTGGCCAAGGATGAGGTAATCTAGAATAAGTGGTAAAGGAGAAAGTTGATGAATCTCTGTCATGGCCTTGGGACCAGCAGGCACTACTAGCTTATTCCACTGTTTCTCCTGCACAAAGTCCTTTCTACAAATTGTGGCCACCGCTTTGAAGGCACAATGACAAAGCAAATTTAATAGGGGGACAGAGGGATCTGACTAGTGTAAGGCGTGGTCTATAGCAAGTACTTTATGACATCCCCTTGGCCCAGCTCTGATTTCAGCCACACTTGTGCCACCAGGGAAGCCCCAAAATCTTCATATATTTTAAATAAATTCATTGCAAACCATATGGACACTTGCTCAGTAACATGTACTGAAGCACAAGGACAAGGATCTTAAGCTTTTGAAAAGCTTTTTCTATTCGCACCACTAGGTGATCCCCTATACTATGCCTTAGAAAGTCTTTAACCATTACTGCTGTCTCATACATCCTTGTTTACTACATTATCCTTCTACCTCCCACTCCACCTTCCCTTAGTGTATCTAATGTTCTTGTTTACTCTCTTTTTACAATAACACTTGCTTGTTTAAATTAGAGGAAAAGAAAAGGAAAAAATAATAGCTCATAATCCTACTGCTTATAAAATCTTCCTTATTAACAAAATAATAAAACAATAACACGTGCACCTGATAAGAAATTCCAAACATTCAAAAAAGTGTAAAAGACAAATTCAGGAAACTAGCATGAGCATTGACCATCCACCAGACTAAATCATTTTGTAGTTGAGGTCAGTGAGATCAAGATATTTCTAAAAACTCAGACAACTAGTTACTGACCCAACACCCCACCCCTGCCAAATGCAAATTAAGAAAATGGTGTAAACAGATAAAACATCATCATTCTGGTATCAGCCACCTTACAGAAACTCAAAACACATTCTTACAACTCTTACAATAGTAATTTTTATGAATGAAATGAAATAATTTATATGTTTTAAAATTTTTAGTTGCATTTTTTATGGGGGAAAAGGCTCACCTAGTGCTTATTTCTTCCAAAGTATTAAAATCAATGTTCATTATATTTTCTATTCCTTAGCTGTAAACCTGAACCTCAAAGAAAGAAAGTGGCTGGTATAGGTCCAAGTTCCCAAAAAGGAGATGAGGGGCTTCCCTGGTGGCGCAGTGGTTGAGAGTCCCCCTGCCGATGCAGGGGACACGGGTTCGTGCCCCGGTCCAGGAAGACCCCA
>NW_006777801.1:726357-751552 GCF_000442215.2 Lipotes vexillifer
AAAAAAAAAAAAAAAAAAAAAGAGATGATCTAGCCAAAAATAAATCTTTCAACTTGCAAGACAAATTTTCTCAAGGACATAATTTTTTATCACGTGACTGAATTTAAGTTCAATTTGTCTCTAGCTCATTTTCAATAATAGCTTTGATCCAGGTGTTAGATTAGCCATGGAGTAAAGCGCTTGATTCTCCAGCCCTCTCTGACAAGGGGGCTTGACACCTTGGAATAAAAGGTGAAGGAATTCCCTAAACCAGGAGTAAAACTTTAGTGTCCCTAAGAATATCATGGAGGGAACTATACTCAATATTCCTATAAAAGAATCTGAAAAAAAAATAGATAATATGTATGTATAACTGAATCACTGTGCTGTTCACCTGAAACTAACACAGCGTTGTAAATCAACTATATTTCAATTAAAAAATAAAATAAATAAAAGATTAAATAAATAAATAAATTTAAAAACAAACCAACAAGAATATCATGGAGAGCTTTTTTTAATGCAAATTTTGAGGCTATACCTTGTTCTGATTTAACAGGTTTGGAGTGGAGTACAGAAATCCATTCCATGAAGCACCCCTGTGGTCAATAGATAAGATGAATATGCTTTCTGATTTACTTCAATTGTCCTGGCCTCCCTCTGGTTTAACATGTGTCCCAGAATTGTCGTTGTTGTTGTTTTTAAGAAAACATTATTAAAAATGATTGTATTAAAATAAGCCAGGCTGGGTTTGGTAGATCACTTTGTACTTCCATATTCTACCATGGCCTTATTTAGTAGCATGTGAGCTGCATGTGCAGTAAGCAGAGGCCAGCATTTAACAAGTGGTTATATCTGAACCATGAGTGATAATCCCCCCTCACTTTTTCAAACCCGTCTTGACACTGGTAACTAACTGCACCACTTTAAGGATCGCATACAGGATGCTGGCTGATAAAGTGTGGTTGCATAAGGGCAGGTGGCTTGGGACAACTAACTTCTGGTCCCCAGTGATGTGGGAGAAGTGTTTGCTTCTGCCCCTGGTGGCCATCTGGTAGATGAGTCGTCGTGCCTTAGTTCAGAGGGAGGCCTGCGAGATGAGGAAGCCAAGTAGGCTGCCAGTCTCCCAGTGGGTGGTATCACTTTGAAACGTGGGAAATCAGAAATTTGGTGCATGAGAAATAAACGTGGGAAGTGGGGGGTGAAGCATGCCTGCAGTAGAGCTTGTACAGAGAAGTGTGAGCCATCCTGCTGATGAGGTTTTGGCTTATAGTAGCCAAATTGTTGTAAATCTATAACAATTTATAGCTATCCTCCGCTTTTTGAACGTTCGGTTTACGCCACTTCTAGTACCTTTCTTCGCTAACTGAAACAAATCTGAAGAGGATTTTTGCTTTCACAAAAAAAGGGCAAGAAGCAAAAATAGCATTTTGTGTTTGTTTTGCAGAAGCCCATAGAGAGGCAGTGCATACCTGGAGCGTTGAGTGAGGCACCACCAAGCTCCTTCTCCAGGGACCACACTCAGCATCTCAGCATGAAGCCGCCATAGCTTTGAACTGTGTCTGTGAGCATCTGTGCTTTAGCTGGATTTATCTTCCTAACGAAAGATTTTGTAGGAAGGCTCTACTTTTGTAAAGCAGGGGAAACCTGTATTTACTTTATTGCTGTAACAATTTTTAAAGATTTTACAATGAACCCTCTCAGCAGCAATAAGCTCAAGAAACAAAGCTAAACAAAACAAAAACACATGTTTAGTGAAAATTAAGTACAGAATTTTTATTTTTCAGTAAAGTTGATAATAGATGTATAACATACCTAAAATGTTTGCCAACATTTAGCATCTACCATGGGACCTGTAGTAACTAAAACTAGAAGGCATAAATATGCTATAAAGACCCCAGGGACTTCCCTGGTGGTGCAGTGGTTAAGAATCCACCTGCCAATGCAGGGTACACGGGTTCGAGCCCTGGTCCGTGAAGATCCCACCTGCCGTGGAGAAACTAAGCCAGTGTGCCACACCTACTGAGCCTGTGCTCTAGAGCCGGCGAGCCACAACTATTGAGCCCCCGTGCCCAGAGCCTGTGCTCTGCAACAAGAGAAGCCACCGCAATGAGAAACCCACACACCGCAACGAAGAGTAGCCTCTGCTTGCCACAACTAGAGAAAGCCCGCGCACAGCAACGGAGACCCAACACAGCCAAAAACAATTTTTAAACCCCAGAATTTGCTTTAAATCTTAGACGTTATTTTAAGATTATCTTGGATAAGTATGAACGATGAAGAAATAGCTATTAATGTGTTTGGTTTAATTAATAGAAGAACTCTGCAGACAGTTAAATGACTCATTTTTTGTGCCACCAATTATTTCAAATTAAAAAATTAATTCCAATAATTGTTCAGTTTTTCTTGAAATTCATGGAATCAAAGTAAAAAAAAGTTCTTCAGATCTTATTGTGAGTACTATTGGAAATTCAGTTAAAAAGTTTAATTTTAAATATTTATTTATTTATTTATTTATTGGGTTGCACCAGGTCTTAGTTGCGGCAGGTGGGCTCCTTAGTTGTGACTCGCCGCCTCCTTAGTTGTGGCATGTGTACTTTTAGTTGCGACATGCATGTGGGATCTATTTCCCTGACCAGGGATGGAACCCGGGCCCCCAGCACTGGGAGCACAGAGTCTTAACCACTGCACCACCAGGGAAGTCCCAAGAAGTTTAATTTTAAAGATAAGGTTATTTGTTCTGTGAGGATCATATGAGTACAAGTTCTACATACAGTCTGTCTCTTATCAATAAATTTCTTGCTAAATAAGAAATAGAGCAGAAATGTTCTTTGAAGCTTTTAGAGAATTGCAGTTCTTAAAAACAAAATTTGGAAAGTGGGAGATATTGAAATTTTTCTTATAAAAGCAAGGAAAATATTGAACAAATTAAACAATGAGGGGCTTCCCTGGTGGCGCAGTGCTTGAGGGTCCGCCTGCCGATGCAGGGGACGCGGGTTCGTGCCCCGTTTTGGGAGGATCCCACATGCCGCGGAGCGGCTGGGCCCGTGAGCCATGGCCACTGAGCCTGCGCGTCCGGAGCCTGTGCTCCGCAAATGGGAGAGGCCACGACAGTGAGAGGCCCGCATAACGCAAGAAAAAAAAAAAAAAAAAAATTAAACAATGAGAGCATAATCAATTTACAAGTTTTATCTTTGAAATTCTACCATTGTGCCTTGGAACACTCAGACTGGTGGAATAATCTTTTGACAGAGCCTCTTGTTTTCATTTCATAAATGTATACTCTGTCTCAGAGAGAATGAAACTGCAAAAGCTAACAATTTTGAAGGATCTAAATTACACAAAATATTTTAAAGAAGTATAAATAGAGACAAGTTACTGACAAGTTTTGTCTGGAGGCAAACATAAGGCACCCGTGAAAAAAACCTTGGCTGAAAAATTTACGCATTTCAAAATTTTTAAAATAGAATTGAGAATCCCTCCATTTAGTAGAATTTATTCTGAGCTTACCATGAGTCTCACCACCTGAAGAATAATTTCTCAGTTGAAAATATTGTGGGCTCCAGAGAAGAGTCAATTGGAAAGGATTGTGGCAATTTAATGAAAAAAAAAGATCATATTGAAAACAATATATTCTTCAGAAATATGTCAGTAACAGAGTATTAGCAAATGATACAGCTAAGAAACTGAAGAAAGTATATAAGTATAAACCAACAACAACTATTCTGCTTATATTATTTTTAATATTCAGATAAACAATATAAATGTTTCCAAAAGTTTGCTTTAATATATATGGGTATATATGTTTTGTTTTGTTTTTTTGGACACGCCGAGTGGCCTACGGGATCTTAGTAACTGATCAGGGATCGAACCCATGTCCCCTGCAGCGGAAGCACGGAGGTTTAACCACTGGACTGCCAGAGAAGTCCCTTTTATATACTTTTTCTTTTTAAAAATTTATTTTATTTATTTATTTTTGGCTGTGTTGGGTCTCCGTTGCTGCACGCAGGCTTTCTCTAGTTGCAGCGAGTGGGGGGCTACTCTTTGTTGCAGTGCGTGGGCTTCTCGTTGTGGTGGCTTCTCTTGTTGCGGAGCATGGGCTCTAGGAATGTGGGCTTCAGTAGTTGCAGCACACGGGCTCAGTAGTTGTGGCTCGTGGGCTCTACAGCACAGGCTCAGCAGTTGTGGTGCACGGGCTTAGTTGCTCTGGGGCATGTGGGATCTTCACGGACCAGGGATCGAACCCGTGTCCCCTGCATTGGCAGGCGGATTCTCAACCACTGCACTACCAGGGAAGCCCCTATATATGTTTTTAAGAGAGAATTTTTTTGAAAATGGTTTTAATGAAAGTATTTTATAGATCTAACAATGTAAAAAACCAATTTATTGGTCAATAAATGAATATGCTAAAAATGACACATGCTAAATAATTTTAGTCACCCCTTTTATTCTCAAAAATATTTGTCAGCTAAACTGTATACTCACTCTATTTTAAGCCCAAATTTAAGAAGCAGTTAAATCATTCATGCCCTATATTTGTTCTAGAATATTTTTAAATGGATTTGGATGGAGGTTCTTTTATTGTTATTTTAGGGTATAGGACATTGAAAAAAAGACCAGAGAATGTAACATTTTAAAACTGTCTCGGGGCTTCCCTGGTGGCACAGTGGCTGAGAGTCCGCCTGCTGATGCAGGGGACACGGGTTCGTGCCCCGGTCCGGGAAGATCCCACGTGCCGCGGAGCGGCTGGGCCCGTGAGCCATGGCCGCTGAGCCTGTACATGCGGAGCCTGTACATGCGGAGCCTGTGCTCCACAACGGGAGAGGCCACAACAGTGAGAGGCCCCCGTACCACAAACAAACAAACAAACAAAAACTGTCTCATTTGATTCTAAGCAAAACATAATCCTACTTATTGAGGTGGTAGACTTAGCTTGTTAAATTTCAAGGAGCCGCTGAATGACCAATGTGACAAATGCCCAGGTGGGAAGAACGGTTTCCTGGGACGTGGGACTTTCAATGCTAAAACTGTGACAGTCTCAGACAAGCCAAAATTGATGGTCTCCCTACATCTATCAAGTGAATTCAGACTCCAGTGTGTTTAGGTGAGGCCGGGATCGCATGTGAAGAAAGGAAATCATGAATACTGGGCCTGAGCCACGATTTCAGAAAAGGTACTCTTTACCTTTTTGCTATATCTCAAAATAAGTAGACATCAAGTTTTACGGCTCCCTTATATTCCAGTCCTCACTTCTCAAACCAGAAAAACCCAAGACAAATATCGTATGATGATTCACTTCCTTCTCCTTTCTCCCCAGGGGAGCCCTGAGTTCTGCTTCTTCACACCCTTAACCTTCAAACTACTCCCATCTCTGAGAGCAGATGCAATATTTGAACAGCATCTGGGGACTGCCTGACTTTATAGGAATCCATTTCCTCACATATCCACCAAAAAAGCTGAGCATTGAATCCTAATGCCTAGTTCAATGGTGGGCACATAGTAAGTTTCAATGAATATATGTAGAACTTGTGAATGATAGATCAAAGCGCCCCTGAAAGGTGGAAGCTCAGCCAAATGTACTCACCCAGCTATGTGGTGAAAGAAAGTCCTCAGGAGGGGAGGGGAGAGAAAAAGTTGGGGAATAACCATTTTCCTTTTTGCCCTGCCCAAGAGCTCAGTGGATGAATTGAAGTGCAAACAAACCACAAATGCATTGAGGACAACCCTTTATTCCTGTCTCCTTTGCCTCTTGGAAATTAAAGGAGGAAGAGCAACTGAAGGAACCTAGCTATCCTCTCTTGGCTGGTATCAGCTAGCCAGGTACCTGAGAGATAAAAGGTATAAAAGTACCCCTTATATTTTCCTTTTGAGCAGATTTTGCTTCTGGGATCCTAAAATCAGAAAATAGGAATACCTGATTATTTAAAAACAGGTAACCAACCCTTTTTAGATTTGCATGGGGCTCTTAATTACCAAGAGAAAAGGTATTATTTCATGAAAAGTCAAAGATGACAAAATATGTGTTCAGAACATATAAAGGTGACCTGTTGACCACAGCAACTGAAGAGTGTTTTCCTTGCTTTCTAGATTCCTATCCTGCCTGGTAACCCGGAGGCAGCCCAGTGCAGGGCTGTAGGTATCAAACTGAAGATCACGGCCCAGTGCACCACCTACCAGCTGTGAGACGTTGGGCAGATTATCCACCTAATAGTGTTGTTATGAGGATTAAGTGAGATAATGTGTGAAGCTCTTAGCACTGGGCCACATGGTAAGTACTCAGAGGGTACTGTTGGTACTTACTGTTCTGGATAGGCTGTGTCATCTAATCACCTGTGATTTCTGCTGGAAGAACTAAGGTGATTTTTACACCTCATAGTAAATTTATAAGTTATATTAATCATAGGAAAGGTTATACCATGAGTTGGTGGTTGCCTAATTTGATGAGTCAGATTGTTTTCTTTTTTCACTTCTTTGTTGAAAATAGAAATTTAGGTCAAATTTTTGCTTGAGGCAGAAAAACCTTTTTATTCAGTTACTTGTCTGAAATGAGAAGGTAACCCGTTTTAATGTCTGGCCACCAACCCAGTCCCACAGCTGATATTAATAGATTTCCCTTGGGAACCACAAGCAGGAGTGTTAGGACAGAGCCTGTATATGGCTCTTAAGCTAGGAAGCATAGATTAAAATCTAGTTTAGAGTCTTTTATCTCAAAGCCCATCTGAACTGAAACATTTAAAAACTCAGAACACCAGAATTCTTTGGTTGAATTTAATAGGCAATGTATCCTTGTGAACAGCTACGCCAGATCAGAGCTCATTAGTTCTGTTACCCCGGGGTGCAGTCAGGGAAGGCTACACAGGAGAGAATTTATGTGATGGGAAACTTGAGGATGCCTATGGACATCCAAGGTGGTCTTCCTACTAAGAAGAGCTGATCTAACGAATTGCTCTAATAGGTTTCTGGGTTGCTAACAATCAAACGGCCCTAATCAGCAGTAAAGGAGCACCTACTTAATCTACCCAAAGTCCCAAGGTAATGTGATCTAACAAGAAAGGTGAACTGCCTATGTCATTACCACTAAGTGACATAACTTTAACAAAACTGGCAGATTTTCATTTTCCCAGTGTTCTCCTTGGTGCATGAAACTGGGTGCTGGCTTAATAACCCTCAGCCATAAAATACTGTAACATGTTAGTTCATGCTGAGTGGCAACAGGTTTGTTTTTCATGATTATGTAATCTGAATTCTTTTTCCAAGAAAGGATTTGGAAATGAGCTACTACATTGGATTGCCAGCAAGTGTTTGGTCTGAATGCACATGTGTAATAGCTGCAGTAAACTCAGACCCTTTCTCTCAAACTGCCCCCTACCCCTAGACAAAACTGTAAATTATAAATCAAGTGTGACCGACGAGAAATGTCCAGTAGCTGGCTGAGGTTTACATAAAGCATTGAAATGCCTACTAAGGATTTTTTAGGGAGGGTATTTGATCTCCCTCAGTCTTAAATAGCAACCTAATGAGCCAGGCGATCTGGGCCCTCTGTACACTAGTACCCATATTAGATTGGCTTTAAAAACTAATATGGTGCTAAAGTAGTGTGTAAAGGGTGCATACTGGAGTTGGTTCAAAGACTTTAGGTGCTAGTTCGTATTTATTGACTAGAATGCTACTTAGAAGAGAGTTCACATTGTTCTTACCTTCCAGGACAAAGCTTAAAACCACAGCAAATAACTGCTTGGGGGTTTGCATTCCATAGTCCTGGACTCAGAGACAAGCTTCCTGTTCCCTCTTGGCTGACAGACCGAACCTGAAGGCCAGACGGTGAATGGTTTGATTCTTATAGGACAAACCGCTCTGGCTTTCAGCCCTTAGGGTTCTGGGTGCCAGACCAGGTGTTTTTGTTGTTGTTGTTGTTGTTGTTGTTTTTAAGTTCCTCCTGGAGACTTGGATTTCACCTGAAGATAACAGGGGGAGAACAGACTGAGTTAGGCATTTGGGCAAAGGCTATATCTAATAAAGATCCACACACCCATGTACTTCCCATAGAGGAGTGTTTCAGAATAACTAAGAACCAAACTTGGAAAACTGTAATCATTCTCTGGGATCTTCTTGGTAGGTTTCAGGAATTAAGAGGGAAAAAAAAAAGAAGAGAGGAACAATACAAGATTCTTGGGGCAACATGATTTTTTTTCTTCTGGGGGAAATGGCAGATTTTTTTTTCAAATGGTAAAATTCTATGCTTTCCTATGCAACATGTATACACAGTCCAATGTTTACTATGAGCTGAAAGTCAAACGTCAAGATTTCCTCTACTGCCTTCACCAACAAGTTCAGTGTCAGTAAACGGGCCCCAGGTCAGAACCTATGGAAACTCTGAGTGAGGGAGAGAGATTGTAACTCTGGCAGTGAGTGTGTGTGTGTGTGTGTGTGTGTGTGTGTGTGTGTGTGTGGTGTGTAACAAAGAGAAAAGGAGAAAGAGATACGGAGAGAATTCCAGAACTTGTCCTTGTATGGAATAGTTATGAGTCTACTTTGAATTTTTAGGGAAAAATAAAGAGAATACTAGAACACTCAGTATTCAAATAGCATGCCCAAATTAATTGCTTAGGGAAAACCGTTAACCTTTTTTCTCTGCCCCATTATTGCAGCAATTTTAAAGGTCTTATGGCCAAAGGACAGGATCTTGAGGGGTTGGTGGTGGGGTGAAGGAGAGCTGCATTTTTAACTCAGCTGAATTGGGGACTAATTTCCTTGGCAGTTCAAAAGCTCTTAATGAAGGCTTTCCGCCAGACAGAAGCAGTGCAGGCCACTAGGCAGTCATGCTCAGGCGTGTCCCTGACCCTCCTTCAGAGAAGAGGCTGGTGTCCTATTCCTCTGAGGCAGCCCCTCCCTTGTGTAAAACAAACAACCTTCCTCAACACCCCCCAACCGCTACCACTGTGCTCATTCCGACCTTTGTGCCCCCTTTCAAACTCTGCTTGGAATTCTCTCTCCCCACCTCTTTAACCCAATCTTTCGCCTCCTTCCAGGTCCATCTCAGAACAGCCTTACCTATAAAGAGCTTCAACGCAAGGGTGCTCTCATTCCTCTAAGCCATCATGGAGCTGCTGCAGTTTTCACTATTTCTGGTAGATTCTTTGAGCTAGCTAGTCAACTAGGGACAAAAGCCCTTCTCTTACTCTCCTGGCTGCACTTTTCTTTCTTTTCTTAAAAAAATAAATAGGGGCTTCCCTGGTGGCGCCGTGGTTGAGAGTCCGCCTGCCGATGCTGGGGAAGCGGGTTCGTGCCCCGGTCCGGGAGGATCCCACATGCCGCGGAGCGGCTGGGCCCGTGAGCCATGGCCGCCGAGCCTGCGCGTCCGGAGCCTGTGCTCCGCAACGGGAGAGGCCACAGCGGTGAGAGGCCCGCGTACCGCAAAAAATAGTAATAAATAAATAAATAAATAACTTTATGATCTCCCTGCCTGACTTTTACCATTGTTTACTATATCCACAGAGGTGGAACATAACTGACTTTTCACTGCTGTTGCATCCAGGCATGACACTGTTTCAGCTTAATCCACTGCAGTCAACCCAAGTCCATATTTGGTTTTTGCAAAAGTTCTCTGACATTAGAATTTAGAAGCATTCTGAAAGAATGGAAGCTATTTCTCCAGCAAGGAGAGGAACTGAAGAAAAAGTGAGTACGTGGAGGGTATATTACGCTACTTACATTCCTCTACTCTGGGAGGATATCCAGAGAAGTAACCTAGAGGGATTTTCAGAGATATGGTCCAAAGATACTACAGAAAACCCTCTCTCTATTTACAAAAATGTCTTAAAGACTTTTTTTTTTTTGCACGGCATGCTGGACCTTAGTTCCTCATCAGGGATCCAACCCGTGCCCCCTGCAGTGGAAGCACAGTGTCCTAACCATTGGACCACCAGGGAAGTCCCTTAAAGACTTTTTAGGGACTTCCCTGGTGGTGCAGTGGTTAAGAATCTGCCTGCCAATGCAGGGGACACGGGTTCAATCCCTGGTCCAGGAGGATCCCACATGCCACGGAGCAACTAAGCCCGTGTGCCAAAACTACTGAAGCCCGTGCGCCTAGAACCGGTGCTCCGCAACAGGAGAAGCCACCACAATGAGAAGCCCGCGTGCAGCAATGAAGACCCAACGCAGCCAAAAATTAAAAATAAAAATAGAATAAAAAGATTTTTTAGATGAAACAAAAAGTAGAAATATTTTTCTACTTGAGTCTCCCTAAGTTTTTAAATCTCCCTTAAAAGTAATAAAGGTGGACACAGGGAATAGAGATTCCATGAGAGAGAAATAATTCTTTCTCATGGGTCTAGACTTCCCTACCCAGGGAAACCTAAAGGAAATTGAGTGCAGTCAACCTGCAAGGGTGAGCAGAGATCATTGAAATGCACTGATAATTCAGAATCTCATTTCCACCTCATTAATTTCAACCTCTGCTCTCTTCTACTGGTTCTTCTACAAGGTAGACTAAGTTGAAGATAATATCCTGTCCCCACTCCTGCCTTCCCCCTCCGCCAAGGTGCTGTCAGTTGGGTGGAAGATCATTATCAGGAAAAGAAAGGCAAAGTAAGTGGCCTACGTGGTTCACAACCCAGCTAGCCTCCTCTTCATCCCTTAATTATGCAAAGATTACAGGTGAGTATCACTTTAATATTGATGAGATTTTTAATTTGAAAATTATTTCTGGTCTTGATCTGTTTCCAATTTGTCAATACCCTAGATTTTGCCAAGTTTGGGAACCTTAGCGTAATTATGGCTAAAGTCATTTGACTAACAGAAGTTAGTGAACTTCTGTGTTTTTACTCTCTCCCATTCTTTGGGAAGGGGGGAATTTTGCGTAGGACATGATTATTAATTATTGCCTATACTGGAAAGTGATTGAGGCGCTGCCTCTCTCTAACATTTTCCTCTGTCATTCTACAATGTGTACTCATCCTATTATTGTATAAGAATATGTACTGTATATACCCTGTCATAAATCATTATAAGAAAAAAAAAACCCCTATCTTCTTGCAAGGAAAATTTCAGGATTCACAAATACTAGATAACACATCTGGATGATAATCTGGGGAACATCAGACATTAAGTATTCTAGAATAATCAGGTTTAAGTACAAAAAAGAATGTTCAGAGTCATAGGAAGCCATTGTAAAGAGAGAGGAGGAAATTCAAGCAGGTGTAAACAGCAGGGACTAGATGGAAAAAGGGTCAGAGAAGGTTGTTTCCTATGAGAGTCAGAGTGAGTCCTACTCAAAACCGTGCTGTAGACAAACTTAACTTTCCCCTTTCCTTTCCTTTACCAATACCGGCCTAGAATTTCCAGTAACAGGATAATTATTACTACCACTTGTAGAGTTTACATTTTGACAGTGTTTGACACAAATGATCTCTAACCCGCAAAATTTTAGACTGGAAAAACATGGATGAAGGGAAATTTGTGGAAGAAATTCCCTAGCCCAGAAATTCTATTGCACATCAAGAGTGCCTCAGTCCAGCCTTGAGCAGTAATGAGGAAAAAATTCTAGGCTCTGATCAAGGTACCTGGCGTGAGGCAATAAAATGTGTATGCCAACCGCATAAAAATAAAGATTAAAAAGAGTCCAATCCTTCTAGCAGGGTGTGCTGGTTAGCTATATGTGTCAACGTGGCTAGGCTATAGTATCCAGTTTTTCAATCAAATACTAATCTGGATGTTGCTATAGAGGTATTCTGCAGATGGGGTTAACATCTACAATTAAGTTGACTTCATTTTTTATTTTTTCAGTTGACTTTAAATAAAGGAGATAATCCTACATAATGAGGCTGGACCTCATCCAATCAGTTGAAAGGCCTTAAGAGCAAAACTGAGATCTCCCTGAGGAAGATAAGAAATTCTGCCCCATGACTGCAGTACCAGCTCCTGCTTGGGAGTTTCCAGCCTGCTGGGCTGACCTACAGATTTCAGATTTGCCACCCCCATGCCCCACCCCCCATAAAATATCTGTCTATTTACCTAGCTCCACCTATCTCTCTGTCTGTCCATCTATCTATCTTTCTCACTGGTTCTGTTTCTCTGGAGGACCTTGATACAGAGAGTCACCAGGAAAGAACTCAGGAGGTGATAGTAAACTGACCCTCAATGAATAAGGAACCAACTATATGAAAAGTAGAGTTTAATTATGTTCCTTTCAGAGGGAAGAGCATACCCAAAGGCCCCGAGATAGGAAATAGCTTGGGATAAATAAGGGTGTGAAAAAGAAATCAGGATGTTTTAGCCACAGTGAGCAAAAGAGAGGTGGCCCAAGATAAGGTTGGAGAGGTTTGCAGAGGTCAGATCATACAAGATGCTTAGTAAAATACTTGAACTTATTTTTCAAACTATTGTAGGAGGTCATTTAAGGTTTTTAACCTGGAGAAAGATGGCTGCCTGTGGAGAAGAGAATGGAGACCAACAAACACATAGAAGGTTACTATAGTGGTCCGGGTGGGTAATGGTAATAGCCTGGCCCAGTATGATGGCAGAGGAGATGGGAAAATGTGGGCTGATTCAAGGTTATATGATGGAATGAATGAAGAAGGTAAGAGGTCAGTTCATCACAGATGCTCCTATGTTTCTGCCTCATACAATTGGCTGGATGGTGATGTTACTATATCCAATGGGGTAGACTGCTAGAGGAACAGGATTAAAGAATGTGAATTAAGAGTTTAGTTTTGACTGGAGTTCAGAAGAAAGATTTCAGCATTAGATATAAATTTGGGAGGCGTCTCTTACAAATGGCATTTGAAGTCACATGAATAAACATGATTAATCAAGGAGAGAAGGAGATGAGACAGGGTAGAGAAAGAATGGCTAGAGAGTTTCGAAGGGGGCGCCGGTGGAGAGAGTAAGAGTGTGCCCAGAGGTGTTATGTTTCAGGAAACAGGTAGTAGTCAACTCAGTGAAATACTGCCAGGAAGCCAAGCACAACTAGGACAGAAAAATGAACATAGGGCTTGATACCATGGCCTTGCTTTGTGAGTTCTGATGTCTGGTGTGCTTGCTTATTTACTTAACGTGTTCTCATTTACCATTCGCCATTTATCATGGTGACCACTATCATGGCTAAGTCCAGGTGATTACTGGATCTCCTAGGTATTGGTTTTCATAATTGAATGTACATGGGGGCCTAATTTTTTGTTTGTTTCTGAAAGAGAAGGAAGGAAAGAAGTTGGTTTCTGGGAACCTGGGGATGAATAAGGAAGAGAAAAGAGAGGGGTAAAGAAAGGAAGGATGTTCTGCATCCCCCAACCTGACCTTAGAGATAACATCTGCTTTTTATATACGATGAATTGTTTTACGGAATTCCCTGATGGTCCAATGGTTAGGACTCAGCGCTTTCACTGCTGTGTGTCTGGGGTTCGATCCCTGGTCAGGAACTAAGATTCCTCAAGCCGTGCAATGTGGCCAAAAAAAAAAAAAAAAAAAAAAAAAAATTTTTTAAAAGAAGATGAATTGTTTTTTGGTTTTTTTTCTAAATTTATTTATTTATTTATTTATCTTTGGCTGCGTTGGGTCTGCGTTTCTGTGCGAGGGCTTTCTCCAGTTGCGGAGAGCGGGGGCCACTCTTCATCGCGGTGCGTGGGCCTCTCACTATCGCGACCTCTCTTGTTGCGGAGCACAGGCTCCAGACGCGCAGGCTCAGTAATTGTGGCTCACGGGCCTAGCTGCTCCGCGGCATAGGGGATCTTCCCAGACCAGGGCTCGAACCATTAGTCCCCTGCCTTGGCAGGCAGACTCTCAACCACTGCGCCACCAGGGAAGCCCAAGATAAATCGTTTTGAAGATTCAAATATCCCAAGTTCTAGGTTACTCTCTCCCTTAATATTGTTTTTCACTTTTTCTTCATAGTATTTGAAGGTTAATTTTCTGTGTTGACTTGACTGGGCTAAGGGATGCCCGGATAGCTGGTAAAATATTATTTCTGACTGTGTCTGTGAGGGTGTTTCTGGAAAAGATTAGCATTTAAATGAATAAACTGAGTAAAAAAGTTACTCCACTCTCACCAATGGGGGGCGGGGAGGGGGGCCATTTTCCAAACCACTGAGAGCATGAATAGAACAAAAAGGCAGAGGAAGGGGGGATTTGCTCCTTCTGCCTGAGCTGCCCTTGGTTGTCTGCTCTCCTGGTTCTCAGGCCTTCAGATCTGACCTGGACTTACGCCATTGACTCCCCTATTACTGGGCCCTTGGAATTGGACTGAACTACACCCCCAGCTTTCTTGGTTCTCCAGCTTGCAAATGGCAGAGCATGAGACTTCTTGGCCTCCATAATCATGTGAATCAATCCTAGGATAAATCTCTCTCTCTCTCTCTCTCTCTCTCTCTCTCTCCATATATATAATATATATAGCTTCTATTGGTTTTGCTTCTCTGGAGACCCCTGACTAGTACACTCAGCGTGGCCTCAGAGATCACATCTGATTTTATGTAAGGAGACACCTTACATAAAAGATAAATTGTTTTGAAGATTCAGGTATCCCAAATTCTAAGTTAGGAGATCAATTCTCTCTCTCTGAATATTGTTTTCTTCCCCCTTCATTACATTTAGCACAATTTGTAATTACAAATATGTTTGGTATAACAATTTATTTAACGTTTATACCTGTACTAGCTGTAACTTTCATGAGGCCAAAGCCTCATATCTACTTGTATCTAGTGTCCAGCACAAAGCCTGGCACGTAGTAAGAGTTCAAGATATAGCTGTTGAGTTAATAAATGATGATAGTTTATGTAGGAATAGAAAAGTAAAGCCATAAGTTTATAGGCATGAATAAATTTGTGAACGAAAAATCAGTAGTCTTCTATTTCTCCATATACATTAATTTGCTACCTTTTTATATCGCTCTCTTCCACTAATAGACAAGCGGGGGCAGCCCCTGGAAATTTTAAGAGACTATTTGGAGAAACACAGCAAACTGAGAAAATTTTACATATTAACTTACTTTTCCAGAGATTTTTAGAAAAGACAACCGTTATTTTATTTTACCTGTAGAAAATCTCAGTACTTATGGAGAATTCTGTACTGGTATTTGGGAATTAAAAACTTATTCTTTATTGACATGTCCAGAAAAACCCAGATGTACAGTAGCCATAGGAACCACAGGAAGTCCACTACTTGTGTAGTTCCTAGAGCATTAGCCAAAACCACCACTTTTCAAAATAAGGAGTTTGGGGAAGAGGCATATAAGGGAACTATGAACTTATGCCACCGACGCAGTAGAAGATTTATCTTAGAGAAATCAGAGAATCATACAATTTTAGAGTTAAAGGAGGCTTTAGGCCAGTTTTCCTTACTGTATAGTTTGGGAAACAAGGGCCTATAAGTGAATTGTAGAGTCACACGGCCAGTTGTTACAACCTGTAATAATCTCATGTCTGACCTCAAGTCCAAATACTACATCGTGTGTGTGTGTGTGTGTGTGTGTGTTTAATTTGTGTAAATATTGAATTCTGACGTATAATCAATACTGGTGCACGTAATATAAATGAGCTTATGGTTAGAGCCTTGGCTATTTACCTTGAATGAGAAACAATCCCCCAATATATTTATTTCATAAGTTTGGAATTTTTATATTAGGTTTTCTCCAAAGTGAGGCACTGCTGAACTACTCTGATATCTCAATTTTAGTAGGAGTGAAAATGTCACTTTCTCCCCTTGCAAACTCTTGCGAAGACGTCGGTGAGCTCAGCAGGGGTCATCGAGTGAGGCCAGCGCCCTGTGCTCCAGTGGCCCAGGCATGGCCATCAATAGCTCTAGTGGAGGATCTCATACATGAATCACATCCCTGTCCTGCCAACTTTTTATAACTCATTTATTTCTGTGTATTTTTGAGGAAATTGATAGCTTTATATGGCCATGTATTAATATTTTCTTTCTTGGTTACAGAATTTGGTTAAGAAATGACTACTCCTCCACAAATATAGGGAGTTTTCTCAAATGTTTCTTCTAGAGTACTTGCTTTCTACACTAAAATGGGTACCCATGGCTTTGCTGGTTGCAAATCAATAAAAACGTGTATTCAGTCAGATATAAAACACACGTAAAGATGTAACTCACTTTGCAGAACAGCTATTATTTAGGCTAAAATTTTTCGTTCCTTATTTTCACATGGTTTTCTTCCATTGTATGATTTTCAAACATTAGGAATTTTGAAGTCAGACTCCTTTTATATCCTTCATTTACAGTTCTTACAGCAAAGTGCTAGTTTAGCCAGAAAGGGTGTTTTTGTGCTCCTACTAAGGACTATTTTCCTAAATCTTCATGCTGTTTTCATGATTTGATGATGTCATAACATTTTTTGAAGTTTTATGTCAAGGATCATTTAATTTGAATGATTCCTTTTAAAATTAAAGAATACAGAAAAATGTGGTAATAATGTTCTTCCAAGGAAAGTAGCTATTGAACATTTCTCCTAAGTTCTATTATTTAAAAAAAAAACTCCTTTCCTCTTTATCAAAAAGCTTGTATTCATTCGTAATTCTGTATTAAGTATAGGAAGTTATCAAAAGATGACAACAAAGACCTGCTTTAGTCAAAATATAGAAGATTGTTTAAAAAGGTCCCCCCAAAACATGTCTTATTCAACTGTGTATTACGAACACTTAGCAAACAGTAAGGGCTTATTAAACACTTTTGAATTAATGTTAATATGAACTATGTACACAGAAAAGAGTAATTAACATTAGTCAATATTAATCTATATACCATCTATAATAAATAGATTACATTTTACACAAATACAATCATATAAGTGTTTATAAGGAGTCTGCAGAAAAATTGGGTGGAAAAGATACTCTCCTTAATTGAAAAAAAAGTCTCACAAAGAGATTCCATTGGTTTTAGAGAACATATGGAGCTGGCTTGGCAGATGGATGGGAGTAGGTGGTACCTGGCATGCAGAAGGGCCCTATAAGTCCATCTTTCTGCTTCTTGTCAGAAAAGAGATAATAAGATCAATGCACACGCTAAGTGTTTCTCTCTCTGTTTTTAAATAAGGTCCATGTAGTTATGATACTTGGTCTCTATTTATATTCTTATGTTTGCTAACCTTTCTTTTCTCCTCTTTCCTGGACAGGTCTACCGTGATTAATTTATCAGCTATTTTAATAGAATATTTCTAGCTGAAACAGATACTTTTAAAAACTGAATTGACAGGATTGACCAGTTATTTTGGTGCCCTACACACAGGTTACCTATAGACTCAGTTCTCCTGACTTCAAATCCAGATCATGGATCATGGGGTGTGTGCATGTGTGTGCATTTGAGAAGTTATGTGTACATTTAATAAAATGTAAAAATAAAAATCAGTAGTGGACTTCACAATCTAAAGGAGCCCTAAGCTATACTTCTTATGTTTACTTGTTTTAAGTGAAGATTCCTTCTCATCCAATCTAAAACAAATTTTTTTTCCTAAGTTTGGAATTTTTATATTGTATTTTCTCCAAAGGGAGGTACCTTTGAACTTATTCTGATACCTTCAAATCTCAAATTTACTACAAATGAAAATGTAGTTTTCTCCTCTATATTGTTTGGTATATATAATTCCAGACTTTAAAATAGTCTTGTGTATGTCCCACCCAAAATGTAGGATGGCTGACAGCATTTTGTAGTAGCTAATGCCTCACTTCAGCTTTTTCTTGCACTTAACATATATATCTATAAAATAAAGCATAAAGCCTTTGTCTGTATCAGTATAGAATTAAAGTGATTACCTCCAGGGAATGTTAATATGAAAATGGGAAGTGAAAACAGGCAACCCATCTTTTCATTATGCACTTCAGTATTATTTGAAATGAGGACATATTGTTCTTATAATATATTTTTCCTTTTAAACTTTTTATTATTATTAGGCTTTTAACTTTATTACTTCACACTTATACAAAATTAACCAATTAGTATAATGAACTCCCATGTATCCATCAGCCAGCTTCAGCTGTCATCAACTCCTTGCCATCCTTGCTTTATCTGTACTCCCATCCATTTCCTGGCTCCTGTTCTATTTGGAAGCAAAACCCAGATAAAACATTTCAACTATAAAAATATATATATATTTAAAAGAAGAGGACTCTATTTTTAACATAAAAACAATATCAGTTATCACATCTAAAGTATTTCATAGTAATTCCTTAATATCTAATCAGTGTTCAAAAGTCCTCATAAATGGCATAGCTTTTTTGTTTTAGATTTTGTTTATTTGAATCTGGATACAGATAAGGCTACATGTTGTGAGAGTTGATATGTCTTTTAAGTCTCTTTTAATCTATAGATTACCCCTATTTTTTCCCCCCGCGATTGAAATGTATTTGTTTTTGAAAAAATGTTTTCTTCTAGACTTTCCCACAGCCTGCATTTTGCCGATTGTTCATATGCTGATCTCTGAGGTCTGTTTGAACATATTCCTCTGACTTGTATTTTTTTTTGTAAATTGGTAGCTGAATCTATCTAGAGGCCTGATCAGGTGCAGGTTGTCTTTCTCAAAACAAAATAGTGACAGTCTGATGTCTGATTATCTCTTTTTTTGTGATGTTAGCAACCATTGAAGGTCTTGCCTAGACCCATTACTTTATCAGAGGTTGCAAAATGGTGATATTCTAATTTTATCATCCCTTTCACTTGGTATCTGGGATATTTCCATAATGTAAAATCCCTACCAATCATCTACTGCTTGGTTACCAGTGGTGTAATTTCTTAGGAAAGGCAAGGTGAATGATTTATTTCTATGCCTTCATTTATCATTTTTCAAAATAATGACTTGGTTCCAATGATGACTAACTAGTTTTTTTTCCTTTGTACCATTATGAACTTATGGATTTCAATGCAGTTGAAAATGTATAACTAATTGCTTTTATCACCCTTATCAATGCTAAAATTGGTCCATCTGTAACCACTGAGAGTCTCTTCAAGGTGGTTTCTGAGTCCTTTGGTTACAACCCTAGTGTTCTTTTGATACCTTTCTTGTACATTTCTTTCCTCAGACTTGGAGTTTGCCATTTCTCTAAGGAGCCCAGGTTCTGTTTAGTGGGAAAGATTTGGAATGAAATAATTTTTTAGTTGGATGGATAATTTGACCCAATCACCTTTCAGCAAACCCTGGGTTAAAATCACAAGTGTTGGAGTCAAAAAGATCAAGGTTTGAATCCCAGCTCCGTCACTTATAGCTTGGTGATCTCGGGAAGCCTACAGGGCTTCTGGTTCAGGGCAAGATAGCAAAGCAACACAAATTGAGCGCTCTCCCCTGGAGAGATGCCACAGGAGATGATGAACTTTGGAGCTGTGCTCAGCAATTAGCTGTGGAAAGAAATTCGTGGGGTGGATAGAAGTTGACTTGATCTCCTGGCAGGGAAACTGGCCAGAGGTGGGTAGGGCCTGGGGTCACAGGTAGGGACTCAGTTTGGGGGAAAATGTTTTAGTTCTGTCTTTTCCTCATCCTTTTCCTAGGTAGATGTGCCCCTCCTTTGGGTACTGTAGAGGCAGGATTTCAGCACACAGAAGCAGTGGGGTAACTAAAAGGCAGAGCTTGGATGGGGTATGGTTATGAGCAGATGGCAATGAGTGTATCTGGTCTGACCAGTCCCTGAGAAGGCCCTCTCCATACATACATCTCCTGGCTCTTATCCTCCTATGGGAACCCACTTATAATACAGAGTGGCTGCCTCCAAGAAAAGATTATTCAGAAGCTCTTTGGAGACCAATTGAGCACAGTACCGTGCCTCTCCCACAAATGCACATAACAAACATACGCACCAATTCATCTAGAGCAGCACAAGTTGTTATAGACATCTGCCCCCTCCACAGATGCATTTTGCTAATCAAGGCAGCTAATGGCCCCAAAGGAACAAGGATGAGCTCAGAGGGCAAATACCAAGAACTGTGAGTTTGAGGAACAACAAACTGAACAACCTATACCAGAGAAAACAGAACTCATGGAAAACAGGAAAAGAATTTAAAACCAGAATAATAAATATGCTTGAAGGGGTGAGAGAAGATACTGGAAACATGAAGTGAGAATAAGCAGTTCTTACTAGAAAAGTAAAAGAATTAGAATGAATCCTGACAGAGAAAGACCGTACTGATGGTATCACTTACATGTGGAATCTTAAAAAAAAAAAAAAGTCAGACTCATAGAAGCAGAAAGTAGAATCATGGTAGCCAGGGGCTCGAGGGTGGGGGAAATAGGGAGAGGTTAGTAAAAGGGTACAAACTTTCATTTAAAAGATGAATAATGTCTGAGGATCTAATGTGTAACTGGTGACTACAGTTGATAACACTGTATTGTATAACTGAAATTTGCTAAGAGGGGTACAATTTAAATGTTCTCACCCCGACCAAAAGTAAATATGTGAGATGATAGATGTGTTAACTTAATGGGGAAAATCCTGTCACAATGTTTACATATATCAAGTCATCACGTCGTATACTTTTAAGTATCTTACAATTTTATTTGTCAATTATACCTCAATAACACTGAAAAAAAGTTAATTTTTCAAAAATATCCTGTAATTATTGAATACATAATTCAATGGATTGCTTAAATAATGAAGGTACCTAGTAAATATGAGCTGGAAGGTTAGGTTGAGGAGTTTCCCCAGGAGGCAAGGAAAGGGTAAGGGTAAAGAATGGAAAATAGAAAAGAAACGTGGAGAATCAGGTGTCAAAGTGTGTGTATTAGGGACCCCAGAAAGAAAAAAAAAAAGAAATGGAGGGAGATCAAAAGTTCAAAATTTCCCAATGTCACAGCTATTAAGTGGCAAAGCCAGGAGGTCAGGCCAGGCAAACTAGCTGGAGTATAGACCCTTAACTATAATTAACTGCCTCAGATATACTATATCAGATGTAAATCTGGAGGAGAACCAAGTTAGGAATAGGGCATAAAGGGAAACATTATAAAACAAGCAAAAGAGAGGCAGTGTATAAAAGTGAGGAACGGAGTGTGTTCTGAACGGGGCTAAGTCTGGATGTCTCCTTGTGACTGAGGTCCTTAAAAGCAAACCAACGTCAAAACCTCCCAAACACAGAAACCACCTAGAAATAACAACAAAAACAGACCAGTTATTTCATCTCTCTAATCTTCAATTTCTTCATCTATACATGGGAAAGTGTAACCCTTACTTCGTAGGGTCGTTGTTAAGATTAAATAAAATAGTACCTGTAGAATTCTGAGCACAGGAAAATAACTGCATATAATCACATAAAAATAATAATTTTTTTTTTTTTTTTTTGCGGTACGCGGGCCTCTCACTGTTGTGGCCTCTCCCGCTGTGGAGCACAGGCTCCGGACGCGCAGGCTCAGCGGCCACGGCTCACGGGCCCAGCCGCTCCGCGGCATGTGGGATCCTCCCGGACCGGGGCACGAGCCCGCGTCCCCTGCATCGGCAGGCGGACTCTCAACCACTGCACTACCAGGGAAGCCCAAAAATAATAAAATTTTTATTTATTCAAACATTCAAAAAATATTTGTTGGGGATCTTCTATGCACTAGGCAGTGGAATACAGTGGTGACCAACACAGACAAAAATCTCTACTTGCAATGGAGCTTCTGGAGGGGTGGGGAGGGGCAATAAACAAATAAACACAAATAGATAATATAATGTCAGGTAGTGAATGTGCTACCAAGGAAACTAGAGCAGGGTAAAGGAATAGAGAATGGAGTGTGAAGAGGTTCTATTTTGATAGGATGGCTGCAAAAGATCTATCCAAGGAATGAAGTGAGGAAACTTCCAGGAAACATCTAGAGGAGTGGAGTTCTTGGCAGAGGAAACAGCACATGCAAAGGTTCTGAGGTGGGAGAGTAGTTGGAATGTATGTTCAAGGAATAGCAGAATGCATCCCTGGGGCAGAGGGAGACAGTGAAGAGTAGTTGGAAATTAGATCAGAAAGGTAGCCAGACAGTGGCCAGATCATGTGAGTCTTCCTCTATCACTAAAAATTCAGTTTCTCTTTCACCATTTAAAATTTTTGTCTTTGTGTATTCCATGACATCAAAGGTGCCCATCGTAGAGGGAAGCCCAGGATGCACCCTCCTACATTACTAAGCTCTAGTGTCTAGGATTTAGAATGTCAGAAGGTACCTCTGTCTCCTAGTTGTAACAGAAGATACCTCAGAATTGAGCTTCCTAGGCAATTTGCCTTTCTCCTGCTGGCCACCAGAAGTATCTTTCGATCTCAGTGGTCATTCCAAACCAGTTCTCTAATTGCCCTTGTCTAGGTCCGTGGGAATTACTCAGAAATGTTTGAAGTCACAGTGCCAGTCACACTCTGAGTCACACCTCATTCTAGAAGAGGCAGCCAGGAAGCAGCCAGGTCTTAGGGGAGGTTTTGATTTAGTGATATTGGATTCACTTACATAGCCCTGCCCATACTTGGGGGTAACCCTATCTCACCCCTGCAGGCTGGAGCGTCCATGTTCTTTAGAAAGCCATCCCAAACACGACCTGATCCTTCCCTCCCCCAAAGAAGGTTGTTCCTTGTTGCTAATCACAGCAGAAGATTCCTTTCATGGCCCATACCTCTCAGAGGGGTGTTCGGGCTATAGCAGCTGATGTTAGAAACAAATGCACTCTTTTCTTGCTTTATTTTCCAGTCCTCTCTGAATCTGTAATCCATCTGGAAGTCCATCTAGTTTTTACTTCCATAAATCTGGTAGTACAGTTTGCATTATTATTTATTGACAATTTCACCTAGGTGTTTAAATTACATTTAAAAATAAGCTCAGAACCAAAGAGGCGAGGGAAAAACAAACTAATGAATTACCACTTACTGGGACTTTATTGTTTTTAATTAATTAATTAATCTATTTATTTTTGCCTGTGTTAGGTTTTCGTTGCTGTGCGTGGGCTTTCTCTAGTTGCTGTGAGCGGGGGCTACTCTTCTTTGCACTGCGCGGGCTTCTCCTTTCAGTGGCTTCTCTAGTTGCGGAGCACGGGCTCTAGGAGCGTGGGCTTCAGTAGTTGTGGCACACCGGCTCAGGAGTTGTGGCTCATGGGCTCTAGAGCGCAGCCTCAGTAATTGTGGCGCACAGCCTTTGTTGCTCTGCGGCATATGGGATCTTCCCAGACCAGGGCTCGAACCTGCGTCCCTTGCACTGGCAGGCAGATTCTTAACCACTATGCCACCAGGGAAGTCCCTGGGGCTTTATTTAAATGTGGCATTTAGGACACTAGAAGAAGAGTCAGTGGCCCTTAAAGTTGGAATCCAGCTTTGTCAGGCTGGATATATTTTCAGAGGTTTAGGGCAGCTACAAGTATTAGCAAACACAGACAATGTCAGGAAGAGAGCCATATCTGGACTGGCCCCTTTATTCTGAACACCATCATTTTAAGAAGGTAAAGATAGATACCCTGGCTCCAAATATTTTTCTTCTAAGGTTGGTGGAAAAAGACCGAAAAATGTACATAATGAAGAGGGGGAATCTATTGACTTTTTACTCAGAAATGTCCTGACTTGATTTTTTATAGTAGTGTGCCTGGCCATCACTTTCTTTATCTCCTATGAACTGCCCCCCTCCAGTGCCGCAGCTCCACGCAGCATGCAGGATCTTTGTGCCCAGACCAGGGATCCAACCTGCGCCCCCTGCAGTGGAAGCACAGAGTCTTAACCACTGGACTGCCAAGGAATTCCCCTGTGAACAATGATTTTAAGATTCCACACAGAATTTCCCTATCCCAGTTATTTTTAGCAACCCGGCACCTATTCCCACTATCATGACACAAAATGGCAACAGGCAGATATTTTGGAGACGATTAGACAGGGATAATTACGGCTTTTATTGACCTGCCCTCATGCAGCTCCTTGGAGGTGTTGATGGCTCCTTGGCCAGCCGTGGTAAATGCTATAGCTGTGTACCTTCCTAAGAGGTGGCCCAGGTAGGGACATAATCAGGATGAAGAACAGTTTAGCTCAGTTCATGGATTCATGAGAGATTCATAAGTAACTATTCTTAGAAAGTAGGGTATTTCTGACCTTTTGAGTTTGATGTCATGAACAGAAATGACTCCACACTCCCAGAAACTGTGACCTCATGCCAGTCGAAGGCGACCTCCTGTGTGCTAGAAGGACCATGGACCCAAATTGCCACTTCTTGGACTTCATGCAGCTAAAAAGTGAGCACGTTAACTCATGGGAATCTTGGGAGCTAATGAAATAAATAGTAGTGAGAATTAAAGTTCTTTGAAAGGATTTGCTCCCTGATCATATGGCAGCAGCTTCCCTTCCCCTTTTTTACTAGGTGCACTCAGAAAAATATGGGAAAAGAAGGTTTTAAGATAATTGAAGACACGTACCCTGGATACGTGTCTTCTTATTAGTGAAATTTAACATCAGCCAAGTAGAGCGGTCCTCTGATCAACTACTGTAATGGAGAATTTTGACACTACACTTTTGATGGTTTTATTGCCCCTGTTTTTACCATACAAGCTTGGCCACCACCTAACCCTATTCCTGACATATAATGGTACTCAATAAACTCTGTAGCGACAGGATCGTTTAGAAAGAACATGAACTTTGGAATTAGAGAGGTCCATATTTGAATCTTGGTTCTGCCATGTACTTAGGTACTTAAGTACTCGTCTAAATACTGGTACTTAATGTCTTGAGGTCTCATTTTATTTCTCTGTTAAACAACAAAAACACTAACCTCAATGTATTAGTCTGTTAGGGCTGCCATAACAAAATACTACAGACTGTGTGACTTAAACAACAGAAATCAATTTTCTCACAGTTCTGGAGCATGGAAGTCCAAATTAAGGTACTGTTGGGCTTGGTTTCTGGAGAGACCTCTCTCCTTGGCTTGCAGATGGCCTCCTTCTCACTGTGTCCTCACATGGCCTTTCCTCTGTGCACATGTGGAGAGAAAGAGCTCTGGAATCTCTTCCTCTACTGATAAGGACATCAGTCCGATTGGATTAGGGTCCCACCCTTATGACCTCATTTAACCCTAATTATCTCCGTAAAGTCCTTATCACCAAAGATAGCCATATTGGGGGTTCAGGACTTCAACATATGAATTTTGGAGGGACACAATTCAGTCCAAAACACGCAAACACTGTCACAAGGATTACTTCAGACTGTGTATATACAGGACCTAGCCTTGCTCCTAGAGCATAGCAAGTGCTCAATGAATATTGGTTCCCTTCCTTTCAGCCCTGTGTCACTTGCCTCCCTAGGGGGTTACTTTCTTCCCTAC
>NW_006777801.1:751602-765131 GCF_000442215.2 Lipotes vexillifer
CCCTACACATGAGAAGCCAAGTTTGGCCCTTTGCATAGATGGTGTAGACAATTAGAGAGGGTGAACAGAGGTTTTTGAGACTTGACTTCAGTAAAAAATGTCTCTCTTCCTTTATTATTGTGCTTTCAGATGACTCCCTGGCCACTCCTCCTTTCTGAGAACTGTCCTTCCCACCCAAAGGGCTGAGCCCAGCCACAATAGCCTGTTCCTTCTTCAAGGCCCTAGACTCATAACTGAAGCCATATTCTTTCTCTTGGGAATTTGGATTTTCCTCCTGAAGGCGAGAAATCCAGTCTGCAGAGACAGAATGACGTTGATGATAATATTAATAGGTAACATATTGAGAGCTCAATGTGTACCAGGTACTCTTCTAAGGGTTTCCTACCTATTGACTCACTTACCACAATCTTACTACTACTTATTACTACAACACCATGAGGTAGATATGTTCATCATTCCCCTTTTTACAG
The DNA here is from genome assembly GCF_000442215.2 of Lipotes vexillifer. Classification (NCBI taxonomy): domain Eukaryota; kingdom Metazoa; phylum Chordata; class Mammalia; order Artiodactyla; family Lipotidae; genus Lipotes; species Lipotes vexillifer. The sequence continues at coordinate 752,073 of NW_006777801.1, forward strand.
GTGAGGAAATTCAGGTGTGAGAACTTTAGTACTTTGTCCAGGGTCACATAGCTATCAAGCCTGGGTACAGGCAAAAGAGTAAGATAGTATCCCCCCAGCCAAAGGGAGGAAAGCAGAATACCCTCAAGGTTCTCTGGTCCCGCCCTTCTTTCTTTCTTTCTTGTTATTCCATGACATGTTCCAGTATCCTGCCAGTATCTTCCTTTTTTGCTTGAACAATAAGGAACTTGTACTAAGACAATTGGCCCTAAGTACCAGATCCATTGCAGCCAACATTAGAGTATGCTTTTGAGTTTATCAATCACATGGAAATGACTATGAAGGGCCTTCCCTCCTTCCTCCCTCCCTCCTGCCTTCCTTCCTTCCTTTCTCTCTCGGGGCCGAGGGCAGCAGGGAAAGTCAGCAAGTGGAGACCGGTGAGTATGACCAGGAAACTTGTACCTTTAAGATGTGATTCAAAGTGTGTTTGTGATGCAAGTTGAAATTAGTAGAGAATAATGATTACATTGAAATGGGCAAGATACTTAATAGTGCCTAGGTTTTATTTCTTTTAAATCTTGCTGAACGTAGTGATAATGTGTGTGAATTATCCTTTCTAGAGTGTATACTTGATTAACATATATTGCTGTCGTATGGAATTTTTAATAAACAATTGGCTGCATCTTGTACATTTTCCTTGGAAAAACTAGTGACCTGCCTAGAGTGAATCTGCTTGGTGTACATGACTCTGATACCATTGCCCACGTGGTCAAGCACAGTTGCCAGGGGAGCTGGCACAGTGTCCCAGAGGACAGATTTATCTTTCTCCTCCCAGCTCGAAAAAACAAAACCTAAAAATCTTTGGAATTCTTTCCAGAAGGAAGTAACAAGGCAATAATTCATTTGTGGCCTAGGTTGACAGCCATGGATCTGGGGTCCCTCATTTCTTTGACTCAGGTCAGAGGACAGTCCCTTTGGAAGGCAGGGAGCCTTTTCCTGAGAGATGGGTAAAGGAAAGAGAAATGAAGTGGAGAGGTAATGTGGTGACCAGAAGGCTTGGTGGCCAGAGATGACAGTATATCAGGAATGGCAGGGTTGAGACATGAGGAAAGATGAGGAAATGGAGACAGTATGGGACATAAAAGGGTGCAGGTATGGCAGGCTTCCAAAAGAGGCTGGAGAACAAACCCAAACAAATATTTTGCACTTTCATCTTATCCATGCCTCCATAAAAGTCTCCTGTTACGTTATCAATATTTGAGAAGAGTGTGACTTCCTGCCTTTAGTCAACGTGGGGAAATCTGAGCTTTAGAAAGTCACTTTTTGGGAATTCCCGGGTGGTCCAATGGTTAGAACACTGCACTTTCGCTGCCGAGGGCATGGGTTCAATCCCTGGTCTGGGAACTAAGATCCCACAAGCCGCATGGTGAGGCCAAAAAAAAAAAAAAAAAAAAAAAAAAAAAAAAAAAGCCCACGTGCAGCGACAGAGACCCAATACAGCCAAAAAAAAAAAAAAAAGTCACTTTTCTTCCCCAAACTGAAAGTCCTCAAAGATGCAACCAGGAGGGAAGGACTCAGTCTTCTGTGTCGGAAATGATTCTTCCAAAGCAGACTCCATGAAGTTACCTCTAAAACGAGAACTCCTAATATCACAGCCACCATGGTGCACAACTCCAGGGGATGCCGTTCACACCAAAGACTATTTGAACTTACATAGTATTGTGCGCTGTGTTTGTGGATGTACGCAAGAGCTCTGCATAATCACGTTAGCTCTAAAAAAAGTCACTAGATAACACAAAGTCCATATTCCAGTCAATTTCCAGTAAATTTTATTGACAAGAAGCTCTGAATGTGTACTACCATTAAAACACTCTTAAAGTTGGTTGTTCTAAAATGTTCTTGTTTTTCTTTCTCTGCTACTTAATATTTTTTGTAGGTGTTAAGAATCTAGGCTTATTTTATGATTACTTTTGTTGTAAGTCAATGGTTCTGAATTGGAGGGGTCAGGCATAACAGAATTACTTGGGAAATATTTTCAAAATATACTTGCCCAATATATCAACAGAAGAATGGATAAGCAAATTGTGACGTGGACACACATATACATACACACACATTATATAATTCTATTTATATAAAGTTTGAGAACCAGCAAAACTATGCTATGTTAGTAGAAGTTAGCCTAGAGAGGTGTTACTGACTGAACAGTCACATAAGGGAAATTTTTGTGGTGATGGAGATTTTCTATTTTAAAATTAATTAATTAATTAATTATTTGGCTGTGTTGGGTCTTAGTTGCAGCACGCAGGATCTTTGTTGCGGCATTCAGGATCCCTTGTTGCAGCGAACAGGCTTCTCTCCAGCCATGGCATGCGGGCTCCAGAGTGCGGGCTCAGCAGTTGTGCGCAGGCTCTCTAGCTGTGGCGCATGGGCTCTAGAGCACGTGGGCTCGGTAGTTGTGGCCCACGGGCCCAGCTGTCCCGCGTCATGCGGGATCCTAGTTCCCTGACCAGGGATCCAACCCTCGTCCCCCGCATTGGAAGGTGGATTCTCGACCACTGGACCACCAAGGAAGTCCTGGTGATGGACATTCTCTATATCCTGATTTGGGTGGTGGTCACATGGATGTATCCATATGAAAAAGTAAAGTTGTAGGTACATTTTTATTGAGTGTGAATTATATGTCAATAAAATACTGCCTAAAAATATTATATATAGAAACATATATATACCCACTGAAGTCTCTTACCCTAGACCAAGGGGATAAGATAAATAAGACATGGGGAGCAGGGGTTACAGAGAGGATGTGTATTTTGAAAAAGCTTCTGATTTTTCTTTCCTTCCATTACTGTACACTGCCAAATATCCTCTTAGGAACTGAAATTAGACTTAGGATAAAAACAAACAATCTCAGACTTCCCCAGTGGTCCAGTGGTTAAGAGTGTGGAGTCTCCACGCTCCCAATGCAGGGTGCATGGGTTGGATCCCTGGTTGAGATCCCGCATGCCACACGGTGAGACCAAAAAACAAACAATCTCTCTCTCTCTCTCTCTACTAATATGTCTTTACATTTTGTAGAAGGCCCCTAGAGATTGTCAGAGTTTTCATAAGAGAGCCTGCTGACTTTTTGGTTTTCTTTGATTGGGGAACTTATTTTGTTTTGCTTTTAAATGGTTTTGAAGGTATAAAATTAATAAATTAACGTGAGGAACACATTGGAGGTGGGAGGAATCATGGCAGCCCATGAGATTTGGCCTGTATTTGTAGTTTAAATTGGGCTTAGAAACAGTTGAAAGATTTGGGGGGATATTTAATACTGACAAGTTCCTAAAATTACAGAGCTTTAAATAAATGTGTAGTGATGTGTTTGGGGCCTATCCCATCAATCAATCTCCTGTTTACTCTGATGTATATTGAGAAGACTCAAGTGTAATGCAGACAGGAAATGGGTTGCTTTTTTCTTTTATGAAAGAAGCTTGTGACTAGCTTTTATATGTTTATCTAGAGAATGAAAGGCTTTTAAAATTTGAAGTGGGACTTTATATTTTAAAAAGTCTTACTTGTATTGCCTTTCTGTGATCTATCCCAAAGAAAGAGAAATGTGGCTGGTCAGATGCACTTTATGGGCTTTTAAATTAATAATGGGTTAATTTTTTTTAGAAGTAAAATTATTTAAAATAAAAATGAATCCACAGGAGTAGTAAATCTTATCTGACGGTTTTCTATTTTTTTGTTTTTTGTTGCCATTGAACACTCAGCAACATTCTCAACATTCATTTTGATTCTGAAGGCAGTGTGAAGGCAGTCCTTTCCCTAAGACATCCTGGCTTTATCACTTGGCTTCTTCCATAGGTATGCCATCTGCCTAGAGGAGTATACATTCATCCCAGTTCAGACTGGGAAAGACCTCAGAGATGAACTCCTTCAACCAGGCTCTGACCTCCATGTCACACTCCACTTAAATACTAAACTCAGGCCTAGAGGTGAAGTGTCTTGCTCAGGGTCACACAGCTAGTCAGAGGCAGAACCAAAACTGTGTCTGCAGACAAGTTCTTTTTCATCTACACCACGACTGTCTCAGCTTGCTGTCCTCAAGAGTTTGGTGTCACAGTGACTTTAAAGCAAAAATATACAAATGCCACTTCCTTTCCTGGAAGACCTCAAGAGGCCTCTCATCTCTCCTACCTTGAGAGCCTGTAGGTCTTTCCTTATCTTTAATTTTAACCCTATTTTGGTTAAATTTTGAAGAGCTTATAAGTTTGCATTTTGGGGCCAGACAGACTAGGGTCCATTATCATAGTTTACTTGCTCTGTGACCCTTGGTGAGACAGGTAATTTCTTCACACTTCACTTTCCTCATCTCGGAAATGGGGATAATATACCAGAGCACATAAAAGTGCTTTCCACGCTTCCTGGTGAACAGTAAGGCACTCCTTAATTTTCTTTGGAAATCCAGCAAGCCAATATTGAAGCTATCCAGCTATTTCTTGAAAGTTGGAGAAACTGATCTTAATTCCCTTCAGCCTTTTCCTTCCATCCCTTTAAGTTCTCCGCTTCTTTATAATTTTGAAGATTAGCAAATGCTCAGAGAAGTCAGAGTTTTGTGACCACAAATTTGTGCATGATGGCTGCCAGAGGCTCTTCCTCAAGAGTCCAGGAATTTTTCTGAGTTGTGGGACACTGAAGGAATTTGAGACAACATCCTCAGTGGCAATGACTTCAGGGACCCTATTCAACCTAAGAAAGGTTGAAAGGACTGGGCTTGAGTAAGACAACAGACTCCTAAGACATCATTTTGGCAATGCAAAAGCCCACAGAAAAATAGGCAAATCCTTTAATCTTAACAGCTACAGAGATCAAGGCTTTCAGGAACTGGGGCACTCACCACAGGGCAGGTCCGAAAACCCGGGTTCCCCGGCCTGGCTCGGTGCCTGTTCCATTTTACCAGCTGCGTCTCTTTAACTCCACCTCCGAAAATGCTAAGGAAGTTCCCTCCCAGTGCCTACCCAGGCTGGGTGGGGCGATTCTGTGGCACTGAAAGAACCGGGAAAACGACATAGTCTAACTCCCTGCGTGCACTAACTGCTTTTGCGATTCAGGGAGGCGGTGGTGGGGTTGGGGGTTGTTAAGACGCCAGGTCCGGTACCCAGAGGTTCCAGGTGTCCTGGACAGAGAACTTTAAGATCGCCTGTTTGGGGAAGCCACCTTCCTTTCTCCTGGTCTGCTTTCCCTGTGTGGTGGCTGCATGGGGACATCCTGCTTGGAGGGTTCCCCCAAATAGATGGACTGTCCTTGCTCCTGGTTGGGGTGGGCAAGTTCCCGCCGCTGCCCCGCCTCTGCAGGTTGCGGAGATCTAGGTGGGATTTTTCCTGCTCCCCGCTTTCGCCCCCGCCGGGAGCGGCGCTAGGCGGGGTCGCTGTGGTCGCTTTGCCTTCCCCACTCCCACGTCTCTTACTCCGGGGAGTTTCACCCAGTCCTCCCCGCTCGGCCCTCACCTTTGAAAACCTTCTCCAAAGCCACCACATTAAAAGTGCGCGACTTCCCCCGGGCCTGCAGAAGGAGCTCCTGCAGCCCGGCATTGCTCAGATTCCAGCGCTGTGACGTCCCCAAGGACGCACGCCTGGGGCTCGGGAGCTGGGGCTCCCTTTTCCGCGCCGCCCCCCGCGCCCCCGCGCCCCCGCGCGCGCCCGCCCAGCCGCATTCCTCCCCGTCCCCGGCGCGCGCCCAGCGTTTCCCCCCGCGCCGCCGAGCCCGGCCCGGGGGTGGGGGAGCCGCGGCCGCTGGCGCCTGCTCCGTCCCCTCCCACTCGCACGGCCCCTTCCTCCCTCCTCTCTCGGCCGCTCGCATTTCCTGCCGCTCTGGCTCTCCCGGCCCCTGAAAGTTCGTCCCAACTTTTTCTCCCCCGGGCGGGCGCGGCGGGCGCAGTCCGGGGGCAGGTTGCTGCGCTACTCCTCGCTCCGCCGCCTGCCCTCCCGGCGCTGGTCCTCGGGGAGCGGCCGCCACTCAGTGGCCCCTGGCGGTCCTTCCCCTCCCACCTCGCCCATCCTCCCGGTCCCAGCCTCCCTCTGGCGGGACAGACCCGAGCCGGGGTGGTTCTCCTTTTCCCCTTCTCCGAGCGCCCCCGCGCCAACTCTCGCGCCGGGATCGCGGCGGAAACCTCCCTCCTCTTTCGCCTCCTTCGGCTCCTTCCCTCCGCCCTTCCACCGCCAGCCACTGGAATCAATTCTTTGGGGGAATTGGGGTTTCGCCGCTGCCGCCGCCGCGGAGGACAGCCTTTCCGCGCGGGACTCCGGGGCACCGATAGGGCCATGTAAGCAGGTAAGCGGCGTCTGGGGCGGGGAGTCGGGCCCGGGGTTGGGGGCCTCTTGGGCGCTTCGGGCGCCTTGCCGATGATTTGGGCAAACGCTGGCAACGCCGACTTGGGTTCGGCGGCCCGGGACGCCCGGCAGGGCAGCGGGGGCGCGAGGTGGCCGGGCCGCAGGAGTTTTAAGTGGCGGTGGGAGCCGCCCGCTGCGGCGCATAGCTTGTCTGGGAAGTTAGGTGGAAGGTGAGCGCTGTCTGGAGAGTTGGTGGTGAAATCACACTCTCGCCCCCTCTTCCCCATTCCCTTCTCCTTTTTGGGATCCAGAGAGGGCCTAGTGAGGGCAGCTGGAGATACCCAGACGGTGCGGGCCGGAGGATGAAAGCCAAAGACGTTGCTGCCTCTCGGGCTGGAGAGGGACTCTCTCCGCGACCCTCCTCTGTCCCCTAAGGAGACAGGATCTTGAGAGGGAGAGAAGTTTGCATGCCCTCCCACTAGGCCCCAGCCTAGCCACCAAACCCCAGGGCTTCTTGGCCCCTACTTGGGTGGTCGGGCCGGCCCATCGGGAAAAGCTGTGGCCGCATAATTTCAGAACAGGTCTCCACCTCAAACTCTCGAAGTTCTGAGTATTAACAAGTTCTGAGGGTGGTGTTAATGCACCGTCTCCCCTCTCTCCTGGCATGACCGCTACATCTGGGGTTTGAATGCTTGTAAGGGATTTTCCACCTTTTGGAGGGAGCAGTGAGGTAACGCCACCCCTGTCCCCCTTTCCTCTCCTCTTCCTCTAGTTGCCATCACCCCCAGCTACAACTTAAGGAGATTGTGGGTTTTCGTCTTCAGTCTGTCCAGGGACTGGCTGTTGCAGGCTCTTTGTGAAGGTGAGGAATCTCTAGACTGCTGGCTGCTGGTGGGTTACAGGATTTCCACCAATGTGTGAACTTCTTCAAATGGGTTAGTTCACCCATTCATTCAAGGAATCTAGTATTGCAGTTTCCCCTCTGGGCTAGGAACAGGGGATACAAAGATGCTAAAACAAGATCTAACTGCGGCCTCCCGGAGGAAACCCTCAGGCTGATCTAGAAGTAGAGCGTAATGAGAGGGCCTGGGAAGCCTTGGTCCGGAGGTGAGGGGGCGAGGTGTGCGCTGAGCTGAGAGGATTGAGGTGTTGCTCACCTGGAGGGCCGATTAGGAAAGTGCATTTCGCGTAGAGGAAAGAGCTTGTGCAAAGTAAGAGTCATCCAAAAGACAAGTACAAAAAGGTCATACGCTAGCTGGGGGCTGGAGGGGGATTTATGGCCAGGTTGGTTCAGTGTAGCCGGGGTAGCATTTTTTTTTTTTTTTTAATATCAGAAATTAAAGTGGAAGCATGTACAGGAACCAAGTAGCTTCCAGAGGAGCACACATCTCTCTTTTTGGACAAGCCTTCATGCCTGATGCTGTTTCTACAGCAAGCAGTAGTTGTGGGACCATCTAAATTTTCATTGGCACTAATTGGCCCAGGCCTGGTTTCATTAGAATGGTATTGATTCCCTTTTAAAGAGCCACCTGACAGCAATAGGTGATAATAGTGTAGTTTACAGAGCCCTGTATTAAAGTTGCCTTATCTTTTGGTGATGGCCTTAAAAGCTTGTGCCTTAGAATGATAGGTTAATGAATGGGGGCTGAACAGCACGGTGCTCTTTTGCCTAATCCGAATGGGTGGCCATGCTGTGCAGAGTGAGTTCACGTATGTGTCACTGTGTTTGTTGTAGTATTCTCCACTTTTCCAAGTCATTACTGCCCCAGCACAGTTGGAAGGATGACTTTCCCTTCCTCTGAAACTTTATGAAAAACTGAATGTCTTCTAGGAGATTGTTGTAGCCTAATCGTCCAGGATTCAGCAGATCCTGCCTAGAAAATTTTTTATAGTACGGGAGCCTCCTGTACGTGGTTTGCCTCTCAAGGGTGCCTCTTCTCAGGGCTGAAGTGGCATTGTAGTATTTATTATTCATAGTGGCTGCGTCCTGGCTGAGGTGGCAGAAGTCCAGCTTTTGGTGACCTCAGGCCAGTCCATCAGAGTGAGAAGAGAACATTGACTTCCTACAGTGTTGGGTGTTTACCTAAGCTCCCCGCAAACACCATACCTTATCTCAAGAACAGCCCCTTGACGAGGGTTTTCCTGAAGGTATAGGACCTACTTGAGAGAAATGGCTCAAGGGAAGCTTTTTCTTGCTAATCCCAGGTAGCCGCCCAGCCTCCATCATTGGCTTAAACACATAGTTAATTTTAATGCTTTAGTTATTTAGGTTTGTGCGGACCATGTGGAACGGACAGCTGTAATGAAAAGAGCAGTTTGACTATTTTCACTTGCAGCAACCTAAAGAATTCAGAGTAAAATCAGAATTTCGGGGAGATTCTTACTTGTCCTGAATGGAAGAGCCGGAAGTCGAGAACTATGAAATTTTTTTTGGTTTCCCAGTGCCTTCCCTCCTTATTAAGGGTTTCCATTTTTGGCCTCAGGGAAGCAAACATAAACCCTTTGATTGCACATTGTCCCCCACCTGGGTTCCATATTCTTATCCTTTGTCACCTGCGACCCTGCATTCGAACTTCTTTACTTAGTCACCAAATGCTGTGCATTTTTTGGAACTCATTCTAAGCCTCAGAACAGTACTGTGCACTTTGTTAGACATAAGGCAGGGGAAAGAGATGAGATGAACTCTTTAGTCAATTCAGTTATTGCTGCTTTTGCTGATTGAAAAAGAACGAGGGAAAACAAACAAGTTTTGGTAGAGAAGCGGTTAAAGTTAATGTCTAAAATAAGACTCTGTGGTCTCCTCTTATTGATTTAATTCTCTCTTCCCCTGTCTGAGCCCCGGGGAGGGCTTATTAAATGGTCCAGGGGGTGTGTGTAGCATATTTTGCAGCTTTTCCAGGCTATCAGTATGCTGGTGCCAGGGATCCAGGGTTGGGAGTTCAAGATATAGCTAGGTTTGTATTCCAGCTCTGCCATCGTTTAGCTGTGTGATGTTGGCCGAACTTCGCAGCCCTTCCAAGTCTCCATTTCTTCATCTCTTAGATGGGGCCAGTAGTATTTAACTTGCCAGGATATTTGTGGGGAATTCTGTGTAATGCTGTATGTCCCTCTGCTAACAGTGCCTCCCTCACAGAGTAGGTGTTGGGTCAAGGATGGCTATTTATATGTTCCAGGAGTTATATGTGGCCATGAATGTGCTCTTTGTGTGTGTCATTTTTTCCCCAGCAGCCTCAATTCACATGTGTGCCAACATACACATAAAGCTTTGTCTTTGACCCTTTTTTTTTTTTTTTGGTCTATTGGCTCAAAGCACACGTGTTGGCTGGCAGCTGCTGGCCTCTCATATATGAGGAGGTCGAGCGTTTCAGGACCAGGCAGTAGGATAGTTGGGAGGGAAAGCCACGTAGACAAGGGCAGAGAAAAGGATTCTTTTCCCTGTATACTACTTACTGTAACGAGGGTCCAGTGCTAATACAAGGATCCTTGTGTTTCTAACGTTGAAATCCAGTTAATTAAATGATGTTAGAATAAATCCGCCTGCCTTTATAGCAAGAGTGCAAAAGCTAGCCGATCGACACAAATGAGTGTCTTTGCAGCCCTGCTTTCCTTCTTTGAAGCCCAAGTATAAGGAGGCAACTGCAATGCCGCTCCTGTCCTGCCAGCTTCAGGTCGCTTGAACTTTAACGTTGCCTTTCATCAGAGAAGCCTAAAGTATTTGGCAAACATTAACTCATTGATCTTCGTATCAACCTCCCAGCAGGAGGGAATGTTAGAAGAAAGGAACAACTCCTAAAACATCAGTAAGGCAGGTGGGTAGTATCTGTTCTAGAAGCAGAATGGGTTGTTACAGTCAAGAATTGGCTAGATCGTGCATACGGGATTCAGAGTGGTCCCAGGTCAGAGAGGACCCCTTTGAGTGGTCGAGGGAGAAAGTTTAAGAAAATGCAGATCAGGCTGGGATTTTTGCAGTGGAAGGGGAGAGGAAATCACATTGCTAGGACCAGCCATTGCCTTTGCCATGTATTGCATGCACACCGATTATAAAAATAAATAATCTCTGAATTATTTATAATTTTGAATGAAAGGATATGATGCAATGCTTGTGGATGAGGATTTAGAGTAGCTGAGGGTAAAAGGTAATAGTGACTAAGTACCTTTTTGTGGGATAAGGGTGGTTATGTGTCTAAGTTGGATTATAAATGGCGTATTAACATTGTTTTAATTTCCTTTCCCTTTTTCCTGTTGCTTCCATATGCCTCAGCTTGGTTTTGTTTTACTCTCCAGTCAAGCTTTTGTTGGACTTGCTTTATGGTCCTTGATACTGGAAAAAACATACTGTGGCCATGCTTAGATCAATCGTGTGTAGGATTTGATATGTGGGTGATTTAGCTTAGTTCCTTAGGGGACTCCATTAGGCCCAGCTCAAGGGTTTCATCTTGAATCTGGTCAGTTAGCTTGACACAGAGGCCTGTTGCATATCCGGAGATCCTGTAACCCTAGACGACCATCCCATAAATGCTCGATGTTGCTCAACAGGGAGGTGTCTGGTGAGAAAATGAGAAAGGGTTCGCTGGTGGTGTGGCATCCTCTGAGAAGCAGAGCATCCTTTTCATGTTTGTAATGTTTGAGATTTTAGTACTGAATGATATTCCTCAATTACAAAGCTTTACGGTGAGGACCACTGACGTGCTCTCCTTTGCTTTGCTATTGAAAATTAGCAAAAGTTCCTGATGCTTGTCTTCGTGCAGAGTGTATCCTTTTCTAACATATAGTTTCCTCAAATCTTTGGAGACCTGTCTCCTGAGAGTTCTTTCTTTCACGCTCCAATCCCGTCAAGTAATTGGGGCATTAGCTAAGGCTGTAGATCTCAAAGTCTAGTGAGCCTCAGAATCACCTGGAGGGCTCCTTACCCACAGACTAATGCTCTTCCCCACACCACCCCAGCTTCTGATTCTGAGAATTTGCATTCCTAAGGAACTCCCAGGTGGTGTTAACACTCCTGGTCCTTTGATCATCTGCATTTTGAGAATCGCTGAGCCAAGGAATCTCATTTTGGTCCATCCATCCCAGTCAGCCTTGGGGTGGTAGTCACTTAAGTTTTTCACTGTATTGGTTTGAATGATTCTGTTTCTGGTTGCTTTAGAGCTCTGGAGAGGCTGGGAGTCACTTAGTGGCCACTTATCCCTAGCCAGACCCATGGCGAGCATGAATTAGATGCTTACTTTTTTTTTTTTTTTTGCGGTACGAGGGCCTCTCACTGCTGTGGCCTCTCCTGCTGCGGAGCACAGGCTCTGGACGCGCAGGCCCAGCGGCCATGGCTTACGGGCCCAGCTGCTCCGTGGCATGTGGGATCCTCCCGGACCGGGGCACGAACCCATGTCCCCTGCATCGGCAGGCGGACTCTCAACCACTGCGCCACCAGGGAAGCCCCCTAGATGCTTACATTTTAATGGGTTTGCTCGGCTATCTTCTCCCATCCAGACCCCTCCGCTTGGTTCCAAACAGTTCCGTTTATCTGGTACTTCTCTCCTTCTGGTTATCTGATATACATGCCCAATTCCACCTGTCTCAGATTGAACTCATTAGTTTCTTGCCACAAAATCTGCTGCTTCTGTATGTCCTGTCTTAGTGACATCAGCTGAGTTAGCTGCCGAAGCCAGGCAGTTGGAGTTCTCTTCAACATGTCACTCTTTGTTAGCACCCCCAACCCTGATCCTCAAACCCCAGTAACAGACCCAGTCAGTCCCTAGATCCTTTGAGTCTGTGTCTCTAAAATATCCTTAATTTGTTCCTTTCCCTCCATCCCCACTGCCTCTTCGGATTGTTCAAGAGTTTCAAACAAAGGCTGTCTTTCATATATTCTTCATCTACTCTTTCAAAGAGCTTTTTAAAACACAAATCTTTAATGGTATTTAAATTCTTATTTTATTTCTTATTACCTGTATGATAAAGCTTCTTTATTCTGAGTACCTTCCCATTCCCATCTGCTGTTCTCTCTCTCTGTCTCTTTCTGTCTCTCTGTCTCTCTCTCTCTCTGTTCTAGGGCCCTAAGATTCGGGGATGTGTAATCCCCTCTCCTTTGTTCCTTACGTTTCGACCCTGAGCGACCTCTTCCCCTTTGCCACCTGCTTAGTCCCTGTGCCTTCAGCTAAAGCTTCTTCCCTAACATGCCTTCCATGAGCAGTTAGGCTATTCCTTTCCTTATAGCTCCAGAGCGCTTTGCACTTAGCTCTATCGGTAAGTTCTGTCTCACCATATTATATATGTTTACCTCCCTCTTTTCCCCTACTGAGTTATAAGCTTCTCCTGGCAGGATTCCCATTTTACTTGGTTCAGAATCTCTACCCTGATGGAGGTTGGCTAGAAATAGCCACGGCTTACCTTTACTGGTGCGGACTCTCTCCCAGTGTTCTCAGCACTTTCGATGATTTTATTATGTTTTTCAACAGCCCTGTGAAGTACGTACTATTATTAATGCCGTTTTGCAGAGAATGAAAGGGAGTTGACTTTTTTTTTTAAGTGTTTAAAGAATAAATGCATTTCTGAAATACTGACCTGAAGGTTTAGAGCCGAGTTTGGTGTGGAATTTACTATTTACTCTTTAATAGGAGGTGTGGTGTTCTGGGAAGATTATATCATATTAATGACTGTAAGTGATTTTAAGTTAAACAGATATCAGTGCTAATTATAATACACATCTTATTTGTTCATCTGAGGAGATGAATCACATCCCTGAGCTTTTTTTTTTTTTTTTTTTTCGGTA
>NW_006777801.1:765784-781837 GCF_000442215.2 Lipotes vexillifer
TTTTGCGGTACGCGGGCCTCTCACTGTTGTGGCCTCTCCCGTTGCGGAGCACCGGCTCCAGATGCGCAGGCTCAGCGGCCATGGCTCACGGGCCCAGCCACTCTGCGGCATGTGGGATCTTACCGGACCGGGGCACGAACCCGTGTCCCCTGCATCGGCAAGCGGACTCTCAACCACTGCGCCACCAGGGAAGCCCCTCCCTGAGCTATTTTATCAAGTCACTGATACTCTGGTTCTTATTGTTGTTTTGTTTTACTCATAATACTTTCAAAAACATGGTAATCTTCCTCATTTTTCAAACCTAGGAAACCTTGCAGATCAAGGGGGTATAAATATCACAAAAAGATTAATAAGTTGGAATACTTGGGAGTTAAGGCATAAAACAAAATTGTTTTCACAAGTTTATATGTACTATTGACTAGAATATGCTTAATTTCCTTTCTATGCATTATTTTCTTTTGTACCTTATGTTAAAGAGGAAAAGGCAAATCACTCATTATTCAGCCTCTGGGTTACTAGTTTTTAAAATGAAAAGGAAAGAGACCTTCGTGACACCGTGTCACAGTGGAGACCAACCTATCCTTAACCAAGACGGCCTGTTCTGCATACAGAACCATGTAATAAGCAGCAATGATGTCACTGACGTTATCACCCAAATCACGAGATTGGCTCTGGTCATTATTTCAGTTCTCAAGTAAAAGGGACTAAGGAAGATTTCATGGTCATGAAAGTGAGTTTGTTATGAATTACATGTATACACTATATATACTTCAGATTGATCTTTAAGGTTCTCCACAAGTAATCCCCAAATGGTCCTCTGATTTCTGCAGATTTATGTCCCACTATTCCCCAGGGTTCTGCAAAGCTGCAGCTGTTTCCTGAACAGGCCCAATAACGTGTCACCTATGGGCAGGGATCGTGACGCTCAGCCATCCTAACCTGTCAAAAGCATCCTCAAGGTCCACCTTAAGTACTGCTCCTCTGGGCAGCCTTCCCGATCTCAGCCCCTGGCCAGGCCCCTCTGCCACTTTGTCTTGGCATTTACCTCTTTGTGCTTTGTGTCCTGGTTAACCTGCCTCATCCCTGTCATCAGCCTGCCAGCTGCCCAGTAGCTGCCATCCGCCTCACTCCTCTCCACGTCCCTCCTCATTCCCAGCACAGACTGTCCCAGCCTGTTGCTTCTCTTCTGCGGCTGGTCACCTGTAACTGTTCATTTGGGTCTGCCTCCTGCTTGTCCCAGGAATGCACTCCGAGGCTGAGGTTGCCCTTCCTCTCTCCATTGTGACAGTCCTTCAGCAAAGACAGTTATCTCGACATCTCTTTGTCACATGTCCTGCCGCTGCCAGTGCGAGACCAGTCCACCCTCTACACTGCAGAGTCTTGTTTTAAACACATCTGATATTTTCAGTCTCTTGCTTGAAATCTTTCTTGCCACTTTATATTGTTTAGAGACGCATATGTCTGTCATAAAAGTACAGTTGACCCTTGAACAACATGTGGGTTAGGGGAGCCAACCCTCCAAACAGTTGAAAATTCTTATGTAACTTATAGTTGTGCTCCCTCCCCCTCCAACATCCGTGGTTCCACATCCACAGATTCAACAAACCACGGGTCAAGTAGTTCTGTAGTTACTTACTATAAAAAAAAAAAATCCAAGTATAAGTGGACCCATGTAGTTCACACCATGTTGTTCAAGGGTCAACTTGGTAAAGAAATGCCAGAAAGATAATAAACACCAAATACAGGGGATGGGTGGTGGCAGAGGTGAGGAGAGATGTGGTATTGTTTTATTTCCTAAGCTGGGTGGCGGGGACATGTATGTTTACTATATTCTCCTGTATGTCTAAAATATTTAATTTTAATACTACATGAAACTGCCCACAGTCAAATGCAGACTTCTTAGCAGAGCATTCAGGGCTCTGCATGCATAGCTCTTTTTCCCACCTAACCTAACTTCTAGGCTGGACCGGCAACATTTCTTATGGTTGAAACATTGTGGATTTGACTCATGCTGTTACTGTTATTCTTCCCTTGAATTCCTTTTCCCATCTGGTCACATCGTAATTTCCTCTGTTCCTTAATGTCTAGTATCAGTTTTACATCTTCTTAGATGTTTTGTCTGACGTTCCCTTTTTATCATTTGGGAGAGTTCATTGTCCCCTGATCTGTCTTCCCTTGGTCCTCTCCCCATTCTTTACTGTTAAGCATCACATTGGATTATAGCTGTTTGTTCATCTATCTCCCCAAAGCTGTGAGCTCTTTGGGGACACGTTTTGTGATTTATTTATCTTTGGGTTCTTGGCACCTGCTGCAGAGTAGAAGTTCAATAAATGCTCAAAATTGTTGAGTCATAGATGTAAGATTAATGTTTTTAATTGAAGTAATTTTTTTAAAAAGAGCGTGTCTGAAAAAACTTCAGATTGAAGGGGGAATATCTTGTGGGCTTAATATCGGAAATGTAGACTGTAGATATTGATTTACACATGGATGTCCTAATTCAAACCCATGATTAGTTTTAGAAATTATTTCTTCTGCTTTTCCCATTTACCTTATGGTGATGGGTGATGGTGTAATTGTTTTGGTTTGTTCTTATTTTTTAGTCCTTTCCCCCCGTGACCATGGAGTATGTTGATGGTCTCTGTAGCAGTGTCCAAGGGATGTGTGAGTCTAGGTTTTGAAGTAGATCTGGGCTCTGAGGTGGTACCACTTGTTGTAAGGGTGACTTATGCCATCAACGCTACTTGCTCTGGGATGGAGAAGCGACACATCCTTGTAGAGGAGAGGCAGCAAAGTTTATTTTTGTGGCAGACGTGTCCCACTGCAGAGCTATAATAACTGTAATGAAGGAGGATTATGCTGTATTAGGTTTTTGAAGGGTGTACTGGTCTGTTACCAGGGTCAGTGGTGACAGCTCAAGCCAGCAATTAGGTTTCATTAAAGACTCCAGCAGGCAATTAGCATTCGTTTCTGCCAATGAAATCCTGTGATCTATTAAGCATATTCTTTTCCATTAGACATTTTGTAAACTGTGCTTTACATGACGAAGGTACGCATTTTTTTTTAGACATACACAAGTCTCCAAATTATCATTTGAAAAATGGGGCTGACTTTTAGACCCCCTGTGTCTGAACCTGCGGGTTATACTGTCGTTTTGGGTGGACTGTTCTGTTTTAAAATCTGTACATTTTAAAAAGATCATATAAATTCTTTTATTCAAAGGCAAGGAATTTGTTATGGAATATTATATAATTATGTGATCTATGAGGGGGAAAAAAGTGTGACTGATGTGGAATGAATTAAAACTCCAAAATAATGAAGTGACACCTACCGGTTTTAATTATATTCTTTAGAAAATTATTGTTTTTCTTAAGAGGCATCTAAAAATAAAGGCTGGGAAGGATGATGTGTGCTGTGTTTCTGCCGAGCAGCTGTTTGGTTGTTTTCAAAATGAGGCTTATTTTCCAAGGGCTAGGTTTGGTACAAGTGTGTGTTTCATGTCGCTTCATCCTCATGCATGTGTTTAGGCATTTAAGCTTGGCCTGTGAATATGAAGTGGTGTTTATACTTTACTACATTATTCAGATAAATTTCCTTCCTCCTCTCTTTCTCCCTACTCCAATCCTTTCTCCTCCCTTTTTTCTCCCTCCCTTACTCGCTTCCTTTATAATAAATTGCCTTCATCTGGAAGGTTAATTACTGTATATGTATCAGGGATGATAAAAGGGAGAAATGCACAGTGCACAGCCCATCGGGCCAGAGACTCACTGCAAAGGTCTGTAAAGATGTCTATTTCCATGGGATAATTATAGACTATCTCCCTGTTGTTTGCTTCTCTCAATTCATTATTAATTTTTCTCATTTGTAGACTGCTAGAATGGTAATAATGGCTGAGCATAGCGGTTTGAAATCTGTGTACATGAGCGTGTTAAAAACTCCAAGAAGTCTTGCAATAAACAAAAATGTGTTGAATCTGGATTTATTTTAGTTAGGACCTTTCAAAAAAATCGATTTTATGAAATACATGTAATCTCAAGGCACATGAATATTATATGAAATACTTTCTAGAAAAAGTATCTCAGTTGACAAGGTCCCTGGAATAGAGAAGATTTGTTTGTTGTCTTTAAGAAACTCAACATCTAAATTAGAGAGTAGAGTGACTTGGATTATTAATACGAGTAAGCATTTAAAGTCTTCATTAGCAGACCAGACTAACTTTATACTTTTTATTAATTGAATTTTGGTGGGGACAAGCACAGAACAAGAGCAAGTTTAAAATAAAATATCAGGAATTTATTCACAAAACCAACCTTCAGGGAAAGTTTCAGGAACAGTAAACATTTAATCTAATCTTATGTATTTATAATACAGGGAAGAGTAATGTTCAGGTTGGATTTGAGGCACTACATCCTTCAAAGAAAGATCCATGTATCTTCAGTAATCCGTCTGATTGGGGCCAGAAGCTGTGATTAATATATACACTACAGAAAAATCTTGATTCTCTAAATTCTGGTGATCAGTGCCACCCTCCTCCCACCCCCTTACTTATCATACTGCCAAAAGAAAGCAGTCAGGCTAAGGAGGTATAAACCATTGAGGGCTTTAGAAATGTCAGTGCAATTATTTTATTAATAGCTGCCGCTGTGGCAGTTGTTTTGTGCAACTGGGCATTTAACAAAGACTCTATGACTATCACATGACCAGTTTTTCTCTTCCATGACCTCTTTATTATCTCTAGCTAATTATTAGCTCAGCATTTCCTCCATCAATTTTTCCCACTCTCATTTCTGACCTTTTACAAAGCAGAGCTTTCGGTACGGAAAACTCTTTTTCTCTACAGCCTTTCAACTCATAACAATCTTATGAAAGAGAGGTTATTTTTATCTATAGTTTATCCTTGAGAAATATGAGCGTTAAAGAGGTTATTTGCTAATGTCTCACAGCTATGAAGCGGAAGATGTGGATTTGAACTCATTCTCTCTGGCCCCATAGTTCAGGTTCTTAACCACAACCTTAGGCCCAGAAGTCTCTGCAGGTTGGGGACATCTGTTCTTCCTCCCTTCCTTCTTTCTTTCTTTCCTTCTTTCCTTTCATCCATTCATCAGTTTGTTTAATAAACGCATTTTGATGTTTTCGAAGGTGGGGATGTTTCTCTGCTGTCCTAATCTTTAAAAGACTAAGCAACTCATCAGGTAGCCAGCCACCAGGCACATGTGACCATTTGGCATTTGAAATGTGACTAGTTTGAGTTGAGATGTGCTGTATCAAGTACACACTACATGTTGCAGAATTAGTAGAAAAAAAGAATGTCGAATATCGTAATTTAAAAAATTGATTACATGTCAAAATATTTCAGATATATTGAATTGAATACAGCCTATTATTAAAATTAATTTCATGTGTTCTGTTTTGCTCTTTAAATGTGACTACTGGAGATTTTTAAATTACCTATGTGGCTTGCATTTGTGGTCCACATTATATTTCTTTAGGACAGGACTGTTACAGATGGTTATCCAACTACTCCTGGGAGCCCTATCCCCCGAGTGATGCCTGAGGACTGAGGGAACAGTGGAGAGAGATGGAAATTAGAAATCGTTTTTGGTGATGGTAAGAAGCAAGCTTGATGATGCCTTAGATGACCAGCAGAGAGAGACTACTATTAGCTGGCATTTATTTACTACTTACCATTTGCAAGTACTTTGTCAAGCACTTTAAATGGATTATCTTTTTGATCCTTATAGCAACTCTGTGAAGTAAGTGCTCTTGTTGGCTTATTTTACAGATGAGAAACGTAGGGCTTAAAAAAGCTGAGGCACAAGATGGTACATTAGTAAATACTAGTTTACTGTGTAACACTTTTGGCACACAAATACGAGTACATAAATGATGGAGCTCAGTGTCAAATCTGGGCATGAATCCAGAACGTGTACTTGTAACCACTCTGCATCACTGCCTTTCAAAGGCAAAAGAGAAAACATTACCTAGAACCAATCAGCAGTAGTCCTTTTGTTCATTCAGTGCCTAGGAAGGACGTACAGTCTTCTCCCCAGCACTGTCAGAAACATCATCTTTGATTTAGGGAATATAGTACAATAATCGATGACCTCAAGTTATCAAGAAATGATGAAATTATGCTTAATACACTCTCTTTACTAATCCAAACTTACCTTAATTAGAAAGATATTTATCAGAAATTGATTTTAGAAACTTTAAGCATACTTCACCTTGCTTTTAACTGACAGACATTGATGTGTTGAATATTTCATAGAAAGTACAGATTTTGTAAATATAAGCATTAGATTTTTCTCTCTCCTCAATTAAAAAAAATTGGTAAAAGTTTATTTTATAAATCTATTTAAATTTTTTTCACGTTTTTCTAGACTTTGCTCATACGTAGACATATTTTTATAGTTTTATATACTCCCTCACATATACGCATGCTTTTTGTATTTCTTATTGTCTTAATAATTAATATTTTATATATCTACATATAATTGACATACTGTGAATTCCTTTATTTTTTTTGTTGAAAATATATACATTTATATTTCTTGCTATTCCATAGAAGATGATTGTGAGAATCTTCACATTAACAGTGTTTTAAAATCATTATTGAATTTATTTTAGGATAAATTTCTGTGAATGAGAGTGCTTATTATAATGAACACTTACGATTCTTTTTTTTTTTTTTTTTTTGGTAATCTGTACATCATTTAATGGAGAAAACAGTGTGTTGGATAGAATTACTTCTGTTATAAATATGATCTGTATAGAATTACTGACAATATATTGGTATAAAAGTAGCATTTAAAAGGGAACTAAAGATTTATAAATACATACATACTTCATTTATAAAAATAATTATAGGGAATTCCCTGGTGGTCCAGTGGTTAGGATTACGTGCTTCCACTGCAGGGGGCACAAGTTCAATCCCTGGTCAGGGAACTGAGATCCTGCAAGCCACATGGCGCAGCCAAAAAATAAAACATTATAAACTGTTACATCATTCTAAGTTAGTTAATTTCTGGTGCTTTTTGGCTTGCTTTGTTTTATATAGATGTCTTTGGCAAATGCCTATTAGTTTTATCTTCTACTTTTTCACAAGTTGTTTTCAAATATATGTCTTCCTATATCAGCGATTCTATAAGTTGCCGTATTTTGATGACTGTTGTATTAGCTTTTGATGTGGTCACAAAAAAGGTTCCAGCATCTCAGTGGCTTATGACAACAAACATTTATTCCTTGTCTGTGTGACATGGGTGCTGCAGTGTGCTGCAGCTCTTGGTGGCTTGACCAGGCTTGGTGCCACGCCACACACATGTCTTCTCATTCAGGAACCCAGGCGAAAGGACAGCCCCTATCTGGGGCATGCTGTTCTCATGGCCGAGGCAGGAGTATAGTGAGAAGCATGCAATCTCATTAAAAGCTGCTGCGTGGGGACTTCCATGGTGGTCCAGACTCCGCGCTTCCACTGCAGGGGGCACGGGTTTGATCCCTGTCAGAGAACTAAGATCCCACATGCCTCACAGCGTGGCCAAAAAAACCCCCAAAAGGCTGCTGCATGGAGGTGGCAAATATGCTGTCTGTTCACATCCCATTGGCCAAAGTATATCACATAGCCAAGCCAAAAACCAATGAGTTGGGGACCTATACTCACCTTGCAGGATTCTCAGGAAAGTCACGGGGACATGGATGGGATATATTACAGGAGGGGAGGAGCGGAGCAAAGAGTTGGGATCAATAATCTCATCTTTTATACCATCCTTGACTTAACTCTTCCCTTATGGTTTGACATTTGGATTGTTTCCAACTTTAACAGTTATAAATAGCATTGCAGTCAACATTGTTGAACAAATTACATTTATTTGCAGAGTTCTTGGGATACAGTTTCCAAAGTAGGCCATCTGGGTAAGAGGGCATGAATTGCTTGTAGATCTTGTTACATATGGCCAGATTGCTCTCTACAAAGGCTATCAGTTTATAGTGCCATCATCAACATTTAAGTATACAATTTTCGTCATTGCTTATAGCTTAATTTTTGTAATTATTCAAGATGGTATTTTAAAACAAAAACTTTTAGAACAAATTGTATTGTTATCTTTTCTATTAAATCAAATAAAACTAGGGCCACTTATAATTTCCTTTCCTGGTTTCTGAAAATCATTATAAAGAAATACTCATTTTTGTCATCTTTTTTTTCTTGGTCCCATGTTCTTCTCAGTACCTTGTTTCTTAAACACATCTTTATCCTTACATTAAAACAGTAAAAAAAAAAGTAAAAAGAAAACATACACTAGATTTGAGGTTTTATAACTTTTATCCAAAGAAAATCGTAGTAATTATTAACTGTGGAACTCGGTAAAAGGCTGAACCTACTCAAATTGCTGAATTTTGCTGCATATTTCAAAGTCTTAGGAGAGGAGATTTGTTTATAGTTCTGTTGCCTAACATTGGACGGCTTTAATTCCACGGTGTTGAGATTCCTCTATGGCCTTATGGTTTATATAGCAGAAAATACCAATTGAAACTTAAGAACCAGTCTTTCCTACAGTTTTCCCCCCTCAAAGTGTAAACTAAAACTTTTTATTACCAACTGTATCCTCTCACTTGGCTTACTTTACAAGTGTCATGTTGCCTGCTGCTACGCTTGTCTTTGGTTTCTGCTTAGAAATAGTAGTATCTAGACATGCCCATCAATGTCCTTGGTTATAGTTCCTCATTTAAGGATCTGAGACCTCACAACGAAGGCAATAAGACTTGCAGGGCAGATAAGAGAAATCCTCAGGCCACTCAATCCAGAGTCCATAGGCAGAATAAGCAGGGTGTGTGTGTGTGTGTGTGTGTGTGTGTGTGTGTGTGTGTGTGTGTGTGTGTGTGTGATGATGGGAAGTGGTGTGCTGGAATTTGGGAATGATAGGTTGGATTTTGCAACTACCATTTAGTGGAGGAAAGTCAAAAATCCTCAGACCTGAGAAATCCGTTTTAGAGGCAGCCTGGTAAAGCTTGTAAGAAATACTACAACTCAGTGGGAAACAAGTTGACACGTGAACCAGACATCAGTGTGTGAACCAGAGTTTATTTGAACAGTAGTAGGTGCTGACTGCAGAATGTTAATAGTGTGAGTATTTAGAGTATTAATATTGTGAATAGTAGGACTCAGATTGAGGAAATAATGAATTTGAATAGATTTGCCATGAAAGTCTTTGGGTTTTTGTTCCTGAGATGGTTTCCTATTTCAGTTTAAGTTCATTTGGTGTAAGTCTTCTTGGAATTCATTGCAAATTTCTTTGGAAGATGAGGTGAGGACCCGTTGCTTTATGAAGTTTTGATTTTGTAATTAAATCTTTTGGGAAAATTGGGATTCTGAGGCTCAAAGTAAGTGAGAATGAGGATGCTTTATGTTAATATAGAAGAAACCCAGTAATTACAGAACAGAAGCTTTTAAAAATCAGTGCAGTAAAATAGGATGCTTGTTTTATGTTGAATGGTTACATATCTAGGATGAATTTACAAGCAGAAAGTTACTACTGAACTTTTCTCAAAGGTTGTCATGCTCATTGTAAATGTTTTCTTAAGCTGCTAATAGTTTTTTTAATATATAAATTTATTTATTTTTGGCTGCGTTGGGTCTTCGTTGCTGCACGCGGGCTTTCTCTAGTTGCAGCCAGCGGGGGCTACTCTTCGTTGCGGTGCACGGCCTTCTCACTGTGGTGGCTTCTCTTGTTGCGGAGCACGGGCTCTAGGCATGCGGACTTCAGTCGTTGTGGCACGTGGGCTCAGTAGTTGTGGCTCGCGGGCTCTAGGGCGCAGGCTCAGTAATTGTGGTGCACGGGCTTAGTTGCTCCGCAGCACATGGGATGTTCCCGGACCAGGGCTCAAACCCATGTCCCCTGCATTGGCAGGCAGATTCTTAACCACTGTGCCACCAGGGAAGCCCAAAATTTTTATTTATTTATTTATTTATTTATTGGCTGCATTGGGTCTTCGTTGCTTTTTTTTTTTTTAATTTATTTATTTTTGGCTGTGTTGGGTCTTCATTGCTGTGTGCAGGCTTCTTATTGTGGTGGCTTCTCTTGCTGCAGAGCTTTGGCTCTAGGCGCACGGGCTTCAGTAGTTGTGGCGCATGGGCTTAGTTGCACCGTGGCATGTAGGATCTTCCTGGACCAGGGATCGAACCCATGTCCCCTGCACTGGCAGGCAGATTCTTAACCACTGTGCCACCAGGGAAGTCCATGTACTATCTTAATGTCTGTATAAATTTAATGAGTGTGTATTTCATTCATTGAATTTCCATTCCACAGCAATTTCCATTTATTGATTATTTGGGTTATTTCCAGGGTTTTTGTTATTATAAATAAAATGCCATTAACATCTTTGTACGTGTAGTGTCTTTCTTCTTTCAGATTATTCCTTTGGGTTGAATTCCCAGGGAACAATTATGCATCACAGAAAATAATGTATACATTTTTATATTCTTTGTTGGCAAAACCACTCCTCCAGGGATGGGCCAATTTACATGCTGCCAGATTTTATAATTTATAAGGCTCATGCTTAGTCATTATTTTGTTATATAGATTAATATTAAATACGTATTATTAGGATATTGTTGACTTGATGTGAAGGTCTTTTTTTTTTTTTTGATGTGAAGATCTTTTATACCATCATTGGAATAACTGAGGCACTCAATAAATTTTGATTAATTGAGCTTTAGAAAGAAGTGCTTATCACTGTTAGCATTTGCAATCCTGTAACCATTCATCTTTATGTGTATATTGACTTTTTAAATGTTTTTACAGATTTTTCTGCAGGCGGGTGGGGGAAGCAATGAAGAGAAAAAAAATTTAAAAACCACCAGACAGCTTTTGTCCCAGAGACCTCAGACCCTGCTTAACTATGTTCCCCAACTACCTTTTAGATTTTTCTATTTGATTGATTGTGGTTGGTTAGGTGTATCTCAGCATGCATTTCTGTGCTACTATGAAATCCAGTCCATTTTTAAACTACTTGACTATTCCGAATCTTGGATGTACCTGCTAGAAGGAAATATTGTTATGCTGATAGGAGTTTTTGGTTGATGAAAGGGAATGCTAAAAAAGAAGAATTAAAAATGTAGTTAATGTTTAAGAGACACCCTGAACAGGCAGCAGAATTATCAATGCATGTAACAGGCTATGCTTGTTTTGTAACAATAGGTAGAGTGATCTATTTCTCTTTATTTAGAATTTTTGAGTACTAAACTGATTTGCCCAGACATTAGTCCTTTTGGGTTGAGAGTGAGCAGAATCCCTTTGACAATTTGGCTTCTCAGTATAATTTCTCAGTTGACATTGGTCACTTCTGGTTGAAGTCAAAATCAAGTTCCTTAACAGGCAAAGCAAAAGACCAGACCTGATATGTAGACAGAAGCCTCTGTTGGCACCCAGACAGAAATCTCAGATATCCTGGAACATCTGGTCTGAGTCTTATGTCTTGACTAGGACTTTACCCCCCCTTGAAGGCAGGGGGCTTTCCTGCTGCCCTCTTGGATACTAGACACCATTTAGCCTTTCCTGGCTTTTATCACCTGCTCTCTTTACCACTTCATTACTTTCTTTTCTTCTGATTTTCTGTTCTGCCCTCCGGCTCCCTTCTTTCATTTATCATTTCTTCCACACATCCCAGGCTTAAAATAAAAACAAACAAACAAACAAACCCCCCTAGATTTTCAAATGTCTTGCCAATCAAAATGCCCCTTCATCTCTGCTGTGTCTGGGCCAGTCATTGCTGGGTTGAGATCTTGGGTAATTTTCATTGCTGTATTTTGTTCCTGGGAGCTATGCTCGAAGAATTGCTTTTCTGCTAAGGTTAGCTCTGTCTCTCTCAAATAATATGTATCTTTCTGGTGTCTGGGTACCTACCATGAGTTGTTACTGAACAGATTCTAAAGGTAGTTTCCTTATAGTACATATTTTACTGGTGATTGAATACATTAAAATGATATTTTTCCGTAGATTACTATTTTACCTAGAAAACCAAATAGACTTCTTTGCTTGGTATTTGAGTTACTATTAGTATGTGTACACTTTATCTACAGCTTGATTTTAATCACTTTGATTACACATATATGTAAAAATCCACTATCCATTAAAAAGGCAGCACCATTATGAAGTGACTCTAGCTTGTTACATGAGAGTCCCTTAGGCCATGTAAGACGAAACCACTCTGGGCAGATGTGTAATGGGCCAAGTCCATTTTGAATTTTGGTGAACTCTCCAGCCATCCCCCATCATCACCCGTGTGGTCTAGTGGAAAGTGCACTCCTGTGGCATTTCAGAAACCTGAGGCTTACTTCTGCCACTAATATTTTGGTTTTAGGAACTTACTTAGCCACTCATGACTCAGTTTCCTTGTCTTCATCATGAGTTAGTTGGCCTAGTTGGTCTCAGGTTTCTAGCTTTTACACTCCTTCGAAAATTCAGTAGTTTTTGAAAATTTTTTTGTTTCAGCTCTGTGGTTGAGTTTGTGGTCAGAGCAAAGAAGGAAACCTCAGAGCTGTTACTCTTCTCAGAAGAAACTACTAATTGCCTGGATTATTTTTGTCCAGGAAAAAGATGTAACTAGCATATTTAAGTATTAAACTTTTTTTTTCAGTGATAGTTAATTTTATTTGAATGAATCTGTGACATTTACCTCTGATGCTTCCCGGAGGCTATCCTGTATGTTGTATATCTACTTATTATTGCATTCATTTAAATTAATACTAATTTTGTTTGGATGTATTTTCAGAGTTTCGCCGTGGTCGTTGAGGTCATTTTAGATAGTGTTAAGTGTTGCCCTGTCAAAGCTTGGAAATCACTGGGGTAAGAGAATGAGTAGAATTTAGCAGAAGTATCTTTGTGTTGTGCAAAAGGATTCCAGATCTCAGAGATTTAGTGCTGGTTACTGTTACTGTGTAGGTCTTTAAAGTGTGCGTTGCTGTATGTTATTAATACATATGTGCCTCTTTGGCATCTCCTGAGCTGTGATTTGTATCCTTTTGGGAATTGCAACATCCTATCCCAGGGTTTTAGGTTTCCTGATGCCCTCCAGGGCAGATTTCTTTATAGCATACACTTATTACATTGATTTGTTTTCAGAATTTCATCACTTATTTTGAAATACTTTAAGACACTCAGGGTGTTTCAAGCTCTAGGCTGGAAATCTCTTTTAGAAAGCAGTAGGTGATAGACAAGAGAGACAAGAGAAGATTGCGGGGGGTGGGTCAGTGGTTTCCAAACAGAGGGCCAAAGCTGATGTGCAGGAGTTGCAGGATAGGGGTAGTCTGAAAAAATAGATTTCACAGTATATATGCAATCTTTATTACATAAAGATCCTATTCTATTTTGAGTCCTTTCTTTTTTTTTTTTTTGCGGTACGCGGGCCTCTCACTCTTGTGGCCTCTCCCGTTGCGGAGCACAGGTTCCGGACGCACAGGCTCAGCGGCCATGGCTCACGGGCCTAGCTGCTCTGCGGCATGTGGGATCGTCCCGGACCGGGGCATGAACCCGTGTCCCCTGCATCGGCAGGCGGGCTCTCAACCACTGCACCACCAGGGAAGTCCAAGTCCTTTCATATTTTTAAAAGCATACCTTATGTTGCTTACTCTCCACTCTCATTAGATTTTAATTTAACCAAAGTCTTTATTTATTTTACACACACACACACACATACACACATTCTTTCGCTTTTACTGCTTTGAAACATGCATCCTGTTTCAGCTTCTAAGCCCACTTTATCAAGGATTGATTCAAAAGTTTGTTTGTAAATCAATTAGCCAGGAACCGAGAACTGATTATCCTATAGAAAGATGTTAATTGGTGCTGTAAGTTCTCAGCTACCTGGAGAAAAGCCCATTTCCTCTTACGTCGCACACTATAGAATGAAGCTCCTCTTTTAAATACTATTTCAGTGCAAAAAAGAGATTCCTGGGTCTTTGCTCAGTAACCAGAGCCAGGAGGCTCTTGGTCAGCCCCAGCAGGAGAAAGGGTTCCAGACTTTGTAGTGGTGGCCGGTGCTCTTGGGGCCAGCTGTCTGGGGAATGCTGCTGGACCCCTGGGGTCCCTTTCTTCTGGGCACCTTCATTGAAACTGCCCTCAGGTCCCCCAGTTGTCAAATCCATGAAGCCAGTTAATTACTCTGGGTTCATTCTTGGTTAGGAAGGACTACCAATAAGGGATGTATAGGGGAAATGGGAAGATAGGAGAGGAGAGGGGCAGCAGATGTGCTCCTATGAGAGACTATGTTGACCTTTGGATACAAGGTCCAAGGTCATTGCCTCTGTAAAGATGGGTCATGCCCGTCCCTGCAGATCCTGTGCTATGAAAATGTCAGGATCACTCAAGGATTAATAGTGTATTAGTCTCCCATATGCTTAGATGCCTCATAAGTATGATTGAGTCAAGTCAGAATAATTTTCATTATTTTGGTACTTAATCAGCTCCTGATCACCACTGCAATTTTAAAAAAAATCTTATATTGGTATTTCTCTGCTTCTTTTTTTTTTTTTTTTTTTTTCCGGTACACGGGCCTCTCACTGTTGTGGCCTCTCCCGTTGCGGAGCACAGGCCCCGGACGCGCAGGCTCAGCGGCCATGGCTCACGGGCCCAGCCGCTCCGCGGCATGTGGGATCTTCCCAGACCGGGGCACGAACCTGTGTCCCCTGCATCGGCAGGCGGACTCTCAACCACTGTGCCACCAGGGAAGCCCGGCAGGCGGATTCCCTTAACCACTGTGCCACCAGGGATGTCCTCCCTGCTTCTTAATAGGTCTAGTGGCTGCTTCTTTTTCCTCTGTCCTTTCTTGCCAGCATTTTAAATGTAATTGATATCACTGACAATTATTAAGTATTAAACATGAGGTTGCATGTTAAATCATTAAAAACACCGTGGCATTTATTTTCACAACTGGTTATCTTTTGTTTACAAGTAAAGTTTTTACAGCTTTCTTGCGATTTTTTTTCCCTTCTGGTGCCCTTCATTTATGCTTTCTATGTCCTTTATTGAAAATAGCCTGGAGTTTGCTCACTGCACTTCTAGGCAGCCTTCTCCATTTCACACCATTTGGTTTAGACTCTAGGAATGTTAGCAATTTTCCTTTTTTTTTTTATGCTGGTTTAAGCCAAATGTAATTGGGAAAGTGAGTTTGTTTCCGAATCTGATATAAAGCATGCATTGCATATGCATTCTTGGTTTCATTCTTCTGGTCTGGATGGATGTTTGTATCCTGCTTGTTGCTTTTCTGAGCACAGGAAATTATTGGTGTTTGTTGAAGTAGCTATAACTGTTGGTCCTCATTTTGCAAGTTATCCTTTTTGAAAAGAAGGTGCTTGTTTAATCTAAAGCTTGTCTTAGCAGTGATTGTATCACCTCCCCACCATTGGCCATCCCATATTAAATTATAGCTATTTTTGAATCTTTCAGTTGCTACAATACTGATATGAAATCTGGCATACTTCTGAAAAAACTGATCTAAACTGATTTATGTTTTCTTGCAAATTAAATATACACAAAACAAAACGAAAGTCTCGTGAAACAGGGTTTTAGGTGCCTTTGTCAAACAATTGGGGGATCAACGTTGCCCATATTTTCCCCCACGGCTTATTTTGCCTCTTTTAATAAATTTCTCATTAAACTCTTTTTGCTCTTGTTTCTATTTATTTATACTATCATCAGTTTAGTACTCATAATGTATTTTCCTCACTTGGCAGGGATCTGTTCTTTTAATTGGATTTGTTGTTTTTTTCAGAAAGTTCTTTTCTGTACCTGGGCTGGAGTGGGTAGCTAAAAAGTCCTTGTTGCCACTAACTAAGGGATTATCAAATACTTTATGGAAACAACATACATGTGTATGCGTTTATACGAGAGGTCTTTTTATTTACACTATTAACATGCCATGTGTGCCACGGACCTTGCACTGATTCATGCCTTTTCAATGAAACTTTTTTTCTTAAAAATTGCATTTCGCTGCTTTTTTTTTTAGACTGCAACTTGCAAAGATAAATTTTTTTCTCTACTTAGGAAAACAAATGACTCTCTTTCC
>NW_006777801.1:781915-783313 GCF_000442215.2 Lipotes vexillifer
CTTTCCCTAAAATTCCTTCTGTGAACTGGTATGTGGCAGCCATTGTGAATCTGTTTTATTTTCCCCTTGTGTTACATAAAGCAAAGAAGGCATTTTAACCCCTTTAAGGAGATACTAGCCTGGGGTAAATAACCATTTAGTCCAGGTGGGTAGAAAAGAATGCTTATGACATTCTTTTCATCGGCTCCATGTGTAACCTCCACTCAGGAGGTCAGGCAGTAAAACATTTGAGTGAACTGGTGAAATGTTTTGTATTTATTTACAAGGCTCTTAATCAAGACTGATCCCAATAAACTCAACAAGTCAAAGTGATGGAGGAAAGTATATGAGGCATGGAGAACAGTAAAAGTGGAGACTGGAAGGGGGCTTTAGATTGTACTTAGCCTGCTCTTGTTTCCACTGTGGAATGACGGCCATCAGAATCTCTGGTGCAGTGGTCATGGGTGGATTTGATGAAGAATGTAATTATATCCATTCTATTTGCACCTGCTGCTGAACTACTTGACATTTTGCTTTTAAGGTTCCAGACATCCTGAAGTACTTGAATTCTGTTTTGCTAAAAATTTGCAATATTTTTTAACCTTCTCTGTTCCAAACCTGTCTTCCCTTGTTCCAAGGGTATTCTGTGTTTTCTGTGGTGCTGGAGTTGATGACTTGATTTCATTGCTTATTATAGTCTGGTTTAAAGCAAAAGCATTAGAATACCTTCTAAGTTTTGTCATTTTTATTGTTACCTTATTTTAAAGTTTTTGTTTAGATGTAGCCTGTAGAGAATAAAATTAGGGAAGTGGCAGTGCCTCTAGATAAGCAGTCCCTAACATTTTCATATAGTAAGCTCTGGGGTCAATACACATTTCCTTGTCTTTCGTGCATGATCCTGTTCATCTTATCATTGCATCTTATTGTGACAGAGCCACTAAATGATGGGCAGGGCTGTAATTCATACCTGATAGCTCTGCTTTTTTATACCTCAAAGATTTCATGAGGTAGGAGGGTTAAACTCTCTGTGAATATTAAAAATCCAGATTAATGTGAAAGAACTTTCATTTTATATGCTACTAAAAAAACGCTTTAGACAAGCAATTGTCTAATTTCTCTCACCCAGCAGAAATCTAGGCAGGATAGATTTAATGAGTAAATAAGAATAATTTAGTGTTAGCCTATTAGACAAATAAGAGTGCTTTAGTATTGGGAATAAGATTTTGTTATTATTGGACTTCCCTGGTGGCGCAGTGGTTGAGAGTCCGCCTGCCGATGCAGGGGACACGGGTTCGTGCCCTGGTCCGGGAAGATCCCACACGCCGCGGAGCGGCTGGGCCCGTGAGCCATGGCCGCTGAGCCTGCGTGTCCGGAGCCTGTGCTCCGCAACGGGAGAGGCCACAACAGTGAGAGGCCCGC
>NW_006777801.1:783510-787278 GCF_000442215.2 Lipotes vexillifer
CCGCAAAAAAAAAAAAAAAAAAAGATTTTTTGTTATTATGGACATTTCTTTTTTCAAACTGACTTTGGAAAATATTAATGAATATTAGGCAGTTACTTCAGTTTATTATGGACCGGCAAACATTATTGAGAACTGACTGTATTGCGGGTGTGGTACAGGGACTATGAAAATGAGTGAGGTGCTCCCAGTTGGGGTAGGGGGTGGGGAACACGCTCAGAATCAGATAATTGTACTAGAATGGTGAAAACTTGATACAGGAGTACAGTTGATGCTGCTCTAGGAACATGCTTCCCACTTGCTTCTGGAGGGAGGTTTTTTTTTTTTTTTTTTAATAATTAAAGGCGGAATAGTTTACAACAAACAGTTCTGGAATATAAAACAGAACATAAGGCAGGCATTCTTAGGACATTTTCATCAGATTACCATTTATTTTATTTTGTGGTTTGAATGTAGTTTCGCTTTTTAATTTTTCCTCTATTTTGTTTCAGTATAGTTGACTCTAACTTAAAATAGAGTGCATGTAGCACAGGGAGATCAGCTCCGTGCTTTGTGACCACCTAGAGGGGTGGGATAGGGAGGGTGGGAGGGAGATGCAAGAGGGAGGAGTTATGGGAACATATGTATATGTATAGCTGACTCACTTTGTTATACAGCAGAAACTAGCACACCATTGTAAAGCAATTATACTCCAATAAAGATGTTAAAAAAAATAGAATGCATAGCTGTGGTCTTTAGAGGTAGAGCAGATAACAGACAACTGTAATCCCTTCCTTATTTTCTCCCACTTGGACCCAGCTGACTCATGTGTCCAATGGGATTTTGGTTTAGATGATTTCTCTTGAGTCCTTGGCTCAAGAAAAAACATGGGAATTCATTTTTGAAGCTTTATCCTGTCTGTGTGAATAAATTACTTGATCATTAGCTACTGTTTTTCATTTTGTGAAAGAAAGGAAAAAAGAACTGGAGGCAGGGAGAGAAGAGAAGGAAAGAAAAGAGACTTATAATAAAGCCCTCTAAAGAAGGGACTTAGAATTCATCGTGTATAATAATGGATAGCAGAGAAGAATAGTGTTCTAGACAAACGAATTTATATTTGGAACAGTTAATGTAATACAACATTTACTCCACTTCATGACTTTAAATGAACAAAGAAGTGAAATAAAATATTGTTGTCCTGGCAAATAATTTATCAAATTCTAAAGAAGATTGTCTTGAATCTGCCCGGGATGTCTTTTATTCGTCCTGATGAATAGAGACTCCTGGCTTGGGTATTGCTGGAGTCATATTTTCATTGGGTGGAAATCTCTCTGACATTTTACATGGTGTGGTGCTTCTACGTTTCCCCCCTAAAATAATAATTTCATCCTTGGGAAAAGAAGTCTATCATGGCTGGATTTTCAGTTACAGCACCCAGGTCAATCTCTTGACAAACATTTGCTGTTTACCTTGTGCTAGGTGAATAGCAGTGGTAGTTGGGTGGTTAAAGAAGATAACAAAGCATGATTCCTTCTTTAGAGGATTTTATTATAAACCTTACATGTTTTAAGTCTCTTTTCTTCCCTTCTCTCCCTGCCTCCAGTTTCTTTTTCTTTTTTTCTTTTTTTCCTTCCCTTTTCCATTTCATCTCAGAAGAAAGATGTGTTTCACCGGGCTGGTGTGTTCTTGCATCTTTTCATTTATGGCTCCTGGTTATTGCTGTGGTAAGATTTTTGGATGTGGGTGGTGAAGTGACATTTCTTTCTTGAGCTGTTTTCGCTGTGTTATCCTCAGGAAGTTTGGTGAGTTGACCTAGAAGCAGAATCTCAAGCGTCTTCAGATTCAGTGTATGGACTGACTTTGTCTTTAACTAGTTTTAATCTTGATGGTTGGTGTTCATTTGAGATATACTTGAGGAAGGAGCCTCCTTTTTCCGCTTAGGTTTCTTAAATTCTGGTGCAATAATGATTTCAGGAAGGGAAAAATATCATGCGTTTCTTAATGCATGCATGAAGTTTGCTTTTTGGGGAAACTTCTGCAGTGCACCTACCATGTTTCACAGAAACAGAGGCAACAGGAAGTAGATACGCAGGGTTGACGATTGCTCTATAAATGACATGAATAAAATATTGTGAAGCTTAGAGGTGGGACTGGTTACATTTGCCTGGGTGACATGGGACAATCTTAGCAGAAGAAAGAGCTGCGTCTGGAAGGATGAGTAGGGCATATTTATTGGGAAGACAAGAAAGAATGTCTCCAGGAAGGGAGATAACAAGAACTGAGACAGTGGTGGAGTGTGGATGCTTCAGATGCAGGGCATATTCAGGAAGCCAAGAGTTGAGTATGTTTTGTTCCAGGGGTGGGTGGAGTGTGGTGGGGAATGGGAATTGCTTTCAAGCTGGGTTATGATGGTAACACAAGAATGTGTATATGACTTTTCTCTTTGGAAAGATAAGAATTTTCCTGGATGGGACACTTAGGACCTGCCTGTGTCACTGATTTTTTTTCTTGTTTCCAAGTTAATCCTGTGTTTTCAAACATAAACTGTCTTTCTATTTCCATTTGATTCTGTCTCCAGAGAAAATAAATATTTACAGTCCTGGTAGCAATGTGGATTGCCCCGGTAAGCTTTTAGTAGTAGGTAACTTTCAAGCACACTTTACCAAAGCACATTTTGTGTTTGCTTTGCTCTGGTGATAATCTGGCAAGAATGATGCCCAGCAGGAAAGTCGACATACCTTAATAAACCATCTGTTTTACAGGAATGCTGGGTTTCTGGCAAATGTAATATCTGCCTGGCATGCATTGTATAGTGATGACTCTTTTAAACTTGTTCTGGTGGGGACAGCAGTGTGTTTCATTGGTCACTGTCATCCTTGTAAAGAATAGTCTAGAGTGCTCTAAATTACTTTTCAATTTGTATACAGACCTCAGCCTCTTACACTGTAAGTGTAAAAACCAAAAACAAAGCAGAAAACATCATACAGAAATTAATTCTACCACGTCAGATCTGCAGCGTCACCCGGTAGACGTAGGTGGTGGGGAAACCGGAGAGGCAAACGATGTGTTCTTATTCTGTGACTGGTTTTATCAGCCATGCATGTGCCATACAGGGAGATTTTTCTTGAGAACCTGGGGTTGGGGTGAGCCCAGCTCCTCTGGGGTGAGGTGGAGGTGTACTTCCTGCTTCTATGGTTTGGCAGGAGGGGTTCAGGAGAATTATACCCAGACATTAGGAGCTTCTTTGAAAAGCTGGCTACTACCGTCTTTATCAGATATAGGACAAGGCCTAAGTGAGAGTATCAGCCCAATTGCCGTTTGGCCAGAAAAGTTGCATTTTGCCAAAGGCTACTTTTCCAAGGGCAGTGATATAGCAAGACATTTCCCGAGAGAGGGAAGTAAAGAGGAAAAATCCCTTTTATGGAATTAAAAATTCAAAGAGTATGCTGAACACAGTTTCTAAAAACACAAATAGTGTGTAAGTTTTTCATTGTCTTTTAATCCCTGAGATAAGGCTTTTTCTGCTTATGGAGGGATCTTTCTGCGGAATTTTGAGGAGTTGGCTGTTCAGAAGGCACTGAAGAGATGCCATTCCCTGGGCATGTTGCCATTTTGATAAGGTTGAAGACGTATTGGGAAGAATTTGTTTCTTGCTGTTAACTGCGCTCGGTCATTCCTATGGATGGTGGCGAGAGAGGGACACTTGTTTATGGTTGACTGGAGGAGAGACACGGCCAGGAGACTGAACAGGGTGAAGAGGGTTTCTGCTTAGTATGTGACTTACAGGAATGC
>NW_006777801.1:787624-790990 GCF_000442215.2 Lipotes vexillifer
CAGGCTCAGCGGCCATGGCTCACGGGCCCAGCCGCTCCGCGGCACGTGGGGTCTTCCTGGACCGGGGCACGAACCCGCGTCCACCTGCATCAGCAGGCGGACTCTCAACCACTGCGCTACCAGGGAAGCCTGTCTTTTAGAGTTTTTACTATGTGGTCTTGTGCACAGAACAGCACTTGGTGAGCTGCGCGATGGGGTGATGATGAAAGCTGGATCCGATGGTGCAGGAGTTGGCACCCTTTGGTATTTCATCGAAGTCCCAACTCTGCCCACCTGGGAATTCTTTAAAACTAGGTTCCTGCTGGGAGTTCCCTGGTGGCCTAATGGTTAGGATTCCAAGCTTTCACTGCCATGGCCTAGGTTCAGTCCCTGGTCAGGGAACTGAGATCCTGCAAGCCTCGTGGCATGGCCAAAAAAAAAAAGAAAAAACAAAAACAACTAAGAACCCTGGACACGGTGAACCACACTCTCTAGTGTGAGCGCCTTGGAATCTGCATAACAAATTCCTAAGGTGCTTTTCACTTGGAAAATTGCTAGTTCATACTTCCCTATCCACAACTGCTCTAAGCTCATTTTGCAATTTTGAAAAATCTTTCCCCAAATGATCCAGCTATGGGGGAGAGGGTGCATGAGGGGCCCAGAGTGGTTCTTATGCACCAACAAAACTCATGTATGCAGCATATCCTAAAATCATGGTCACTTTGTGATATCTTTGCACAGAGCTTGAGAGTCTATTTCAGGCACTGGGTTTATTGCCTTTTAAAATGTGGTGTTTTATCCTGTTTAAGGACACCTTCAGACTATTAATTTTGCTCCTCGGGGCTATATGTTGAATATGCTTGCTGCTCTGGAATCTGTAGCCTGGAAGTGGCCGGATGGTAAAAGACCACCTGGGTTTCCTAAGTCAACTCTCAAAATTGTCCTGGATTTTGGGCTTCCCTGGTGGCACAGTGGTTGAGAGTCCGCCTGCCGATGCAGGAGACACGGGTTCGTGGCCGGGGCCGGGAGGATCCCACATGCTGTGGAGCGGCGGGGCCCGTGAGCCATGGCCGCTGAGCCTGCGCATCCGGAGCCTGTGCTCCACAACGGGAGAGGCCACAGCAGTGAGAGGCCCGCGTACCGCAAAAAAAAAAAAAAAAAATCCTGGATTTAAAAAAGAGAAAAGGAGAAAAAAGAAAAATTGTTGGGAGTGTGGGTGGTACAGGGAGGGGGTCTTTCACAACTGGATGGGTCCTGGGATTCCCTCCAATCGTTTTTCTTGCCCTAACAAGAGTGGTAATGATGATGAGAGTAACAACAAAAAACCACACACAAAAATAAAAACAGCAAGTATTTAATGAGGAGTTACTCTGTGCCAAACACTGTGCTAAACCCTTTGCATCCATTGTCTCATTTAATTTCTGTGACAACCCTATGAAGTAAGTACCATTATTATCACTTCATTTTATAGATGAGGAAATTGAGGCAGAGAGTTTAGCTCAAGTCACTTAGCTAGTAGTGGCAGATGTGGAATTCTAACTCTGTGAAGTCTGACTTGGAACCCTGGGTGCAAAATACAGTGCAGATTATAGATTCAGTGCCTCTAGGGCTCGGCTGGAAGAATAAATGAAGAAAGCACGCCTGTAGTCACAAAGAGAGTGGTGGGGACCACAGCAAACGAGAGAGTCCTTCCCCTGGCAATGTGGTAGTCACTGCAGTCCCAGCTCCTTGTTGCCAGGCTGAAATTCAAGCCATTGCTATCAGATTTTTTTTTTTTTCAAGAGCTAATGGAAATCTGCATTTTGGGGTGAGATGTCTTGGTTTTTAAATAGGGGCAACAAATTCAAATTTTAAAATAAAAGTATCTGGGTCAAACAAAACAACAGAATGTAAGCAGGATCTTTAGTCTGTTTGGTATTGATGCTGTATTCACAGCATCTAGAACAGTGCCTGGCATATAGTAGGTGCTCAGTAAGTGCCTGTTGAACAGATGAGTGAATGAGTGTTGGTGGACTGCATGACATTCTCAGGCTGCCAGTTTTTAACCTCTGCGCTACTGCTTTCCCCAACTACCTTTAGGTTTTTCTGCTGCTTCCTATTCCAGACAGGATCATTTTTTAGTTAAATATAGAGGTCAGATGTACTTCAAGAGTTAAAATCCCTTTAGTTTGGTGTTTGAACCAGCATTCTTTTTTTCTTTCTTTTTTTAAGGTTTTTTGGTTTGTTTTTTAAAATTCTTTTTCAAGATTTGTGGTAGAAAACAAAATTTACCATTTTAACCAGTTTCCAGTTTCCAGCTAAGTAGCATCAAGTATACTCACTTTGTTGTGCAGGAGATCTCCAGAACTATTTCCTCTTGCAAAATGGAAACTCTATACTCACTAAACAACAACTTTTCCTCCCCCCAACCTCTGGTAAGCACCATTCTGTCTCTATGGATTTGACTGTTTTAGATACCTCATATAAGTGGAATCATACAGTATTTGTCTTTTTGTGACTGGCTTATTTCACTTAGCATAATGTCTTCCAGGTTCATCAGGTTGTAACCTTATCAGAACTTCCTTCCTTTTTAAGGCTGAATCGTATTTCATTGTAATGTGTAGACCATATTTTGTTTATCCATTCATCTTTCAATGAACACTTGGGTTGCTTACATCTCTTGGCTTTGTGAATAGTGCTACTATGAACATGGGTGTGCAAATATTTCTTTGAGATCCTGCTTTCAGTTCTTTCGGTTATATACCCAGAAGTGGGATTGCTGAATCATATGGTAGTTCTATTTTTAATTTTGAGGGGAACCTCCATACTGTTTTCTTTAGCAGCTGTACCATTTTACATTCCAATCAACAGGGTACAAGAGTATCAATTTCTCCACATCCTTGCCAACACTTGTTATTTTCTGGGTTTTTTTTGGCAATGCCGTCCTAATGGGTGTGAGGTGGTAACTCACTGTGGTTTTGGTTTTCATTTCTCCAGTGACTAGTGATGTTGAGCATCTTTTCACGTGCTTATTGGTCATTGTTTTGTATTTTACTGTTTAGTAGCTTTGCCTTGGTGTGAGCTTGCCTTGGTGTAGCGTGGGGGAATTTTCGCAAGGTGATTGTATGTTCTCTTCCACACAGAGATGCAAAAGTTTATTCAATCAACCTAACTCCAGGAGCCATTAAAGCATCAGAAGCTAATGCTAGGAACCCTGGCCCTGGCTTTAACTGCTTAGAAATCATTCTCAGAGTACCTACGGTGTACTGGCCTAGGTTTAGAACTACCCAGAAAAAGTGCAAACAAATTGAGAGGGTCTCTAGCCATTTGCCCAATGTAGAGGGGTCATTTTTGACCCCGAGAGCACTATTCCGTGGAATCTGATTAAGTTTTTTTTTTTTTTTTTGC
>NW_006777801.1:791212-793028 GCF_000442215.2 Lipotes vexillifer
CTCACTGTTGTGGCCTCTCCCATTGCGGAGCACAGGCTCCGGACACACAGGCTCAGCGGCCATGGCTCACGGGCCCAGCCGCTCCGCAGCATGTGGGCTCTTCCTGGACCGGGGCACGAACCCGTGTCCCCTGCATCGGCAGGCGGACTCTCAACCACTGTGCCACCAGGGAAGCCCTGATTAAGCTTTTTGAGGTGAGGTTGTAGGGGGCAAGGGAGGTAAAGAAGAAAGAGTTGAAGTGACTGGGAGCTTTTTTTTTTATTTCCCCCAGAATGCCGAACCATCTCATAGTGGCAGAGCTTAGTGTATTTAGAAAGGATTGATAAAGTAGCCATATAAGAAATGTAAATGAATGATCTTTCCTCCTACTGTATTGCTAGTTGGTACTGAACATAACAAAAGAAAGTTGGTGGAATCAATGCGGTGAAAATAAAGGTAAAGTCTAAAACCCCCAAATCCCAGCGAAGAGTAAATTTAGCTCTGTGACAGCTAATTTGTAGTTTCAGGGTTAAAAGGTGTTATGTACACCTCTTGAGATTTTCATTCTAGAATTTAATATTCCAGGATGAACCTCTCCTGACTCAGGATTAATTGAAAAAAGGTACATATGTTGAGGTCTTGACTTCTGAGATGTTCTTTATTGACAGAGCATTGCTGTGGGATTAACCATATCTGCAGCCTCAGAAACAGGAGGCGTTCCTGCCTTTTCACTGTCTGGTTTGCAGGCATGAGGTCTGGGAAGGATTGTTGGGGCTTTTGTTAGGCAGTAAGTTAATGGTTAACTCCTGCAACATGCCAGACATAGCACCTAATCTTTGATGAGACCTACTGCTCAGAATGAATAATGGTTAACCATTCATTACCTTTGACTCAGACCATCTACCTTCCATAGTTTGTTCTCTTAAATATGTGGGACTGTGAAGGGTTTTTTCTTTCTTTCGCAAATAAAATTTACAAAGCACAGGAGTTTTATGAGTCATTACTTGCAAAGAAAACAGGTGCTATCTATGAATAGTTTGGTGTTTTTTTCGGGACCAGTGGAGAGATTGCTTCTGAATTTTTGTTTAACTCGATCACAGCTGTGTAGCTAGAGATCCATGTAAAATGTTCCTTTCCTCGGTGTAAAACATGAGTGCTGTTGTGAGCAGATGTGTCTTTTTGTCTGCTGTGCTGCGCGTGACAGTGAGACTTTCTTATTTATGGTGACCAGTCATCTGGACTGAAAAAGATAAAAAATAAAAGCAAACAAAGGGAGCAAAGAAAAGTTAGAGGTCTCTCTCCCCTCACAGGGGGCTGTTTTGGGCTGGGTGGGTTGCAAGGAGTCAGCCCCCTTATTCCTGGTGAGTTAGCGGTGGTCAGCCAGCAGAATGCCTCCACCACGAAGAGGCAGTTTCAGATTTACCGTGTCTTATGGCCAACTGAAGCTTTTGGTGCTCTTGCCTACTTAAGAACATTCTATAAACATTAGAAAGAGCCTTTATCTTTCAAAAAGAAAAAAAAAAGCTCTGCTGAAAATTAGTTTTTGCCAGTTCTGAGAAGTTGGTCCTTAATGGTGTTAATGGTTCCACACTCGTTATCAGGGCCCTGGTTTCCTTTCTTAGTAATCTTGGTCTTAATTTCCTTTCTGCAGAGTAATCTGTCTGTTGTCTGAGCCAAGGATGCGTGGCTGACACGGCCAGTGTCTGTCTGGCTTGGATTTACCCCTAGAGAGTTCATTGTAAATCTGTTCTGAACTGACAGTTCGGTCCAGGTTGGAATATATTTTGCTTATACAAACTCTTAACTTAAAAAAAGAGAGAGAGATGGGCACTCTTTC
>NW_006777801.1:793038-812518 GCF_000442215.2 Lipotes vexillifer
TAAGGTTTTCGAGAAAGTTCTGAGGGATGGCTGCATCTCTCATTCAGGCGTTGGCTCCATGCATATGGCTGGCAGAGGGGCCAGTCATCTCCTAAAGGCTAGTGCATATTCCTCGGTTCTCATCTGATTTGACCTTCCTTTGGAATTTGACATTGACCATGGCCTCCTCCTCGAAGCATTACCTTCTTGGGCCTCCCTGATGTTCTTCCTGCCCTGGGTGTTCCCTTTCACTGTCTTTTGAGGGTTCTCCACTGCTCACCTGTTGAATGCAGGTGTGGTCTCGCATGTGACCTTCTGCTCTTCTGACACTGTTTTCTGAGCTCGTCTGTAGCTCAGACCCCTCTCTCTTCTGGGCAGCCACATTCCAGCTGCCCATTGGATTTTCCATGTGATTGACTGCAAATATCTTAAACTCAGAATGTCACACACAGAATTCATTGGCTTTCTCCTCAAACCTCTTACTTTTCCTCTATTCCCACCCTGGGGGACGGTGTCACCTCCTATCAAGTTAAACACACGACGGACTTGAGTCAACCTGAATTCCCCATCTTCCTTTACCCTCTATGTGCATAACACCAAACCCTTTTCCTTACTCTAAGGTAGGTATTTTTTTCCTAAATGGAGCGGATTCTACTGTCCTGCAGAGTTCAGTCTGTACCTTACCTCATGCAGAAAGAGCCCCTAGAATTCTGGACTTAGCCCATTATCCTGGGGTGTAATAAATCTTGTTTACCTGTTGGTCCCTGCCTCAGTGGAACTCAGCCATGGCTGAGCAGAGTCGTACCTTGGAACTATGTAATCTAGTAGCGGGCTGGGACATCAGTCTGTGGACTTCCTGTTTCTGAAAGCCTGTTTCTCTGGTGCCTGTCATTTGGTTGCTTTAAGTTGGATGTGACAGCTATGGGAAGG
Organism: Lipotes vexillifer; assembly: GCF_000442215.2. Lineage (NCBI taxonomy): Eukaryota > Metazoa > Chordata > Mammalia > Artiodactyla > Lipotidae > Lipotes > Lipotes vexillifer. Next base: position 793,948 of record NW_006777801.1, read on the forward strand.
TGATAGAGGGCAGGAGGCAGTTTTGGTTTGGTGGGAAGAACACAGACTTCCAGAATGTTGCTCTAAGGATTAGGGAAGACTAATGCATCAGGAGCTGCCAATGAGGAGCTGGTTCTCAGTCATGATAGGTTTGGGGCAGCTCCCCACTGCCAGGGCTGGGCGAGGTGCTTGGATGCAGCAGTGAGAGAAAGGGTCCTTGTCTGGCTAAATGGTGGTTGACTGGGGTCACAGTCCTCATGTATTTTCTTACTCCTCCAGTGAAGTGTGAAAGTCATCTCAGAGGTGGGGCTCAGGCAGAGGCAGTGGCAGTGATTTACGTTCTGTAATGTACGTTGGAAGACTTTAGTCTTAAGTTGACTCTCCCTCATTTCCAGAACTAGTGAGGAGGAATTGGGAAGTGGTGACATCACTGGTAGCATTCTAATCACCATTTCCTAGTTCTGCATTTGGGGGAAGGTACCTGAGTTTCCTGACTATTTCTCACACTTCCCAGGAACGAGAAAGCACTGTGTTCAGAATGCGTAGAGTCCCAGAAACCATCTGTTGCCTTAGGCTTGTCCTTACTGGGAAAGCTCAGAGACTCAACTGTAAGCTAAGATAAACAAGTAAAAAGACATAAGGCAAACCTTACTGGAGTACGTGACGTCAGGTATGTTTGCTCCTGAACAGATAGAAATATTTTATATGCAGATAAAATGAAATGACTCATAATTATTGCTGACGTTAGCCTCTGCTCTTCCTGCAGCTAAATATGTCATATGATTTTTGCTGATTGCCCCAACTGGTTGTTCATAGACAGACATTACAATAGTAGGAGCACAAGACCATGTATTAAGGTGCTGCACTTTGCTTTGAGAGGAAAGAACGAGCCCCTGGGGAGTCGGTGGAAATGTAACAATCCTGAACCAAGATTTGAAGTGAAAATGCAATGCTGGATTTTATTTTTCTGCTCCTTAAACTCTGTTTTTAAAGTTTATCTTGTCTTGCAACTATACACCTGCATATTGGAGATAAGAATGGAAGAGGGGAAGCTGGCGATAAATTTATGGCTGTGTTTAAATAAGGTTTAGTCCTCTGATTACTGAGCTATGTCAAAGAAGCCATGCCCAGAATGTCTTCTCACGTCTTTTCCCATGCCAACCTCAATACTCGATATAAGTTTAGGTCAGATTACCTCTTATGTATTGTTGGAGATTATTTTGAAGTTAGTTCTTATGAAGTCCTTAGAATAGTATCATAGTAAATACTAAATAGTAACACTAAATAGTGCTTGCTCTCTTATTGTTAATACTATTGTTTATTTTTAGCAAAACTGTATTTATATTTTTCTTTAATGGTAGATTTTGCTAAATATAAACTAATATGATTATTTTTCACAGTTTGAATTTAAAACTCAGAATCCCTCTGTTAATTGGATTTTGTTGTTTTGGGTTGGAATTTTCTTTTGAGATACTTTACTTTTGTAAGGTTAGGCTACTAATATATAATACCTATAAGATATATTAGTAGGTTTTAAATTTTTTTATTGAAGTATAGTTGATTTTCAATGTTGTGTTAGTTTCTGCTGTACAGCAAAGTGATTCAGTTATACATATATATATTCTTTTTCATATTTTTCATTATTGGTTATTATAAGATATTGATAATAGTTCCCTGTGCTATACAGTAGGACTTCGTTGTTTATCTATTTTATATGTAGTAGTTAGTAGATTTTTTAAATGACAAATTTCAACAACTTCTCATTTAATTTTTCTACTGTCTTGTTAAAAAACTTTGAGGGGAATCTGGTTACATCCTATGTAAATAATTGATATAAGAATGATAACACTTTGGGGCTTCCCTGGTTACGCAGTGGTTAAGAATCCGCCTGCCAATGCAGGGGACACGGGTTTGAGCCCTGGTTCGGGAAGATCCCACATGCCGCGGAGCAGCTAAGCCCGTGTGCCACAACTACTGAGCCTGAGCTCTAGAGCCTGTGAGCCACAACTACTGAGCCCGCGTGCCTAGAGCCCGTGCTCTGCAACAACAGAAGACACCGCAATGAGAAGCCCGTGCACTGCAACGAAGGGTAGCCCCTGCTCGCCGCAACTAGAGAAAGCCCGCACGCAGCTACGAAGACCCAACACAGCCAAAAATAAATAAATAAAATAGATAAATTAAAAAAAAAAAGAATGATAACACTTTCATTTATGTTTTCCACGTATATATTTTCTGTGATATTATTTTTAACATTATTGTGCTATGTGTCATTATGGAACACTTTCACATAATCAAATAACTCTGCCTTTGTTTTTGATAATTTCTTGATAATTTTCTTTGATAATTTCTTCTAATTCCTTGACCTTCAGATGCTATATTTCCCCCAAAGCTTAGGTGAAAATGCCTATCATTTTCCTTAGCTTTTAAATGATAAAAATATTTAATTAATGTAACAAATATTTTTCAATGCATATATTTTTTCTTATTTAATCCTTGCTACTCTGAGTTGTATTGTAGCAAGAAGAGGCTTATCTTGCCCCTGGGAAAACAGGCGTGTAAAGCATACATCATTTACCTGGCTAGTAAGAAACAGAACTGGGTTAAACTCAGATCCCTGTCTCTAAAGCCCAGACTCTTAACCAACACAATAAAAACATTTCACAACAATTTCTTTTAGAATTGAGTACATGGCATGGAAAATGGCTTTAAGTTAATTCTTCTCTATTCTACACCTGGTGATCTCAGTTCATTTCCTTAACAAGTGTTTGTTAAGCTCCTAATATGTTCCAGGCACAGTGTTAGGTAGAAATTCAACAGGGATAAACATGAATAGGGTCCCTTCTTGAAGAGTTGTAGCTACTTGTTCATAGAATTCTTAGTACGTTTTCATCGATTAAGTTTTCTCTGTTTAACCAGCTCTCTTATGGTTTATGAGACTATAATATTATTATAGTCACGCCCTAATATAATCAAAATATGAAAAGAAAATTTAACATTTTTTCCCAGTTCTGCCAGATGAATCTCAACTGTCTGCCCCAGTATTCCTTGAACTTTGGTGTTAAGACTGCACAGCCTGTCAATTAAAATACTTTTTAATCTTTATTGTACTTAGTTTTCTTCAACTACTCTTGTTGTTAGTGTTTGACATAGTTCCTCACAGTAATGAATAATTACCAAATACCAGGTGTCTTTTAATCTTTCCTCTAATGCTTGCACTCGCCCCCTGGAATGGCTCTGTGCTTTCCTCATATTCACAATGCAGAGACCCGAGGCACTGTGACATGCCCTACAGATGTTGTCATGCCAGGCCAGGGCAGGCCTTGATGGCTTCATGTTTCTTTCAGACTTTCTTATGAAGACCTTAGATAGGCTGTGACAAATTATCCCCTCATCCGCTCCGCTTCTGTAGTAGCCAAGGTTCCTTATAGACGTGGAAATCTGGTGAGACCAGTGGTGAATTGATTGCTGAACTTTCATTTCTGTCTGCCCCTCGGTGGTCCTGATACCTTAGGACGTTGGACTTCCCGAGAGAGATTTATTCAGTAAGCAACGTATTCAGGAAGCCACTTGTCTTTGAGCCACTTGTATTAGGAACCAAAAAAGCGTTGGTCATTTACTGAGATGGAGGAGGATGGTATTGCTGCCAGGGCGGCTCTGATTCTGAGAAGCCTCAAGCAGAGAGCGCTCAGGAGAGGTGAAGCTGAGTCCTATGGGAGAACGTGGAAAGTTGGGGTGTTTGAACAAAAGTTGAGTTGCCTTGGAGGTGTTGAATAGGAGACTGCAGATTTGCCGGGCAAGGGAGTGAGGGAGATCTATGGCCCCTTCTAATTGGGAATCTGGGACGTGACTACGCCTTTTGTCCCAGACTACTAAAAGATAGTTTTTCAGATATCTTTCATGATTGCCACAAATATACAAGCAGCACGGACACATGTGAGTATGTGGTACTTAATTGGGAGAATATTCTGCGGAGAACTTTTATTCTCGGGCACATCCTCACAGTTGTCTTAGAATTAAGTTATACTTTATAAGCCAAAATGCCATCAACAGGAATTGTGATTCGTTGCCTACGGTGAGAAAATGTCACACAGAGTTGCTGGCAGACACTCGCAGGTAGGACCGTTTGCCCTTTCCCTCCTCAAGGGGCTGGTACAGATGTGTCCCCAGGACCAAGAGTTCCTGTAGGAAATGTGTTGGCTTTTGAAGTTGAGTTTCCTGTAATCTGAACAGTGTTTTCTGTATCAGACATCAAACAAAGCTGAGTATTATTTTCTTTTTTGCAGTTGTCTTATAGGCATTTTTTGAAATTTTATACTTAAATTAGAAGTCATATAACAACTTTACAGAGAGTTTGACGTATTAACCATTTAAAAACTTACAGTGACGTGAACTTTGGCAGACTTTCTGAGTTCACATAAATGGACAGTTTTACTATGTAAAGTGTTGGCTTTGAAGTTTTCTTTTGAGGGCAGAGATAAAATGTATTAAATTTTAAATTTAAATTATATCTATTTTTGTTTGAATGGGTGAAAGATGAACATAATGCAGAATTTTAAAGGTACCCTTGATCCCCAGCCTCAGGTCCCCCTATTAGAGGCCAATTGTTAATAGTTTTTAATGTAGTCTTTCAGAGATATTTTGTATGCATACAAACGTATATATCCCTCCCCCCACTGTTTCCACAAACCCAGTGCATCACTCCTGCTCTATATCAGTGTTGTCTCTTATCCTAGAAGCCATTCATTTCAGCTTATATAGGGCCTCCTCATTAATTTTTCCATTTTATGTACACACCATTATTTCACCTGTCCTCCGTGATGGGGTTTTTAGGTTGTTTCCAGATTTTGCAATTACAAAGAATCTTTTCACACACATATGAGTCTTACAATAAAGTTCTAGAAGTAGAATTGCTGGGTCAAAGGGTTTGTGCATTTGTAATTTTAGTAGATATTGCCAAATTGCTTGCCATGAAAGTTACACCACCAGCAGTGTTACCGGGATACCTTGTAGACTGTTGGCCTTGAAGTCTTTCTTTTTGGGGTAGGAATTTGAGACATTGAAAATATACACTGTTAAATATATGTGTGCATATTTAGATATGTTTCAGTATATATTTCATTATTATGGAGTCATATATGAGTCTCTTTTGGGAAGCTAGGTGTTTAAGTGACAATTTTTAAACATTGAGAGCCATCAGATTGAGAAGAGATGAATAGTGAGGTAATTGGAGGGACTTTTGGGTTCATGTCCTCTTTTTCTCCTAATTCTTTAAGATTCGGCCCAATGTTGCCTTCTTCCATGATACCTTCTATAATTAGTCTAGGTCTTAGTGACCTGGGACAACGTTTAGAGCCTGTAGTTAATTATATGCTTTTATTAAAATTAATCTGCATCATGGTTGTGAGCCATGTCTAGAGAATCAGAGTTAAAATGGAAAGAGCAAGGAGGACGTTGCCCTGGGTCTAGTTCTTGGGACAGAATTCTAAATACTGTTATATTCAATAGTTATCATATTATACTTGGGACAGGAAATAAATACTATTTTTTCAAGTTTTGTAAAGCTCCCTCAAGCACTTCATTATAACATTTTAAGCATAACACGATATTTTTCTAAATATAAAAGTAATAATGATCATTGTAGAAAATGTAAGAAATATAGAAAATTTTTTAAAGCAGAAAATAAATCACCCAGTGTCCTACCACCCATGAATAATCACTACATCACCTCTTTTGTCCTCTTCTGTGTTGCATGTATGCATGGATATGTGTATGTGTGTGTGTGTGTGTTTTATTAAATTGGGAACAACGTGCTGATAGTAGTTTGTATTTATTTATCTATTTATTTATTTATGGCTGCGTTGGGTCTTCGTTGCTGCGCGTGGCTTTCTCTAGTTGCTGAGAGTGGGGGCTACTATTCGTTGCGGTGCCCGGGCTTCTTGTTGCAGTGGCTTCTCTTGTTGCGGAGCATGGGCTCTAGGTGTGCGGGCTTCAGTAGTTGTGGCACACGGGCTCAGTAGTTGTGGCTCGCGGGCTCTAGAGCGTCCGCTCAGTAGTTGTGGCGCATGGGCTTAGTTGCTCCGCGGCATGTGGAATCTTCCTGGACCAGGGCTCGAACCTGTGTCCCCTGCATTGGCAGGTGGATTCTTAACCACTGTGCCACCAGGGAAGTCCCTGATACGGTTTTATATTCTCCTTTTTTCACCCTGCCAACAGCTGACAGTTTGGGGTATGTCCTCCCATACCTTTTCTTATGCGTGTGCATAGCATGAAATGTAAAGAAAATTTTAAAAAACAAATTAGAAACTACGTTGGGCTTTTGTCACACAGAGATGTGTGGTAATAGCTCCCTGTCCTGTGAGTATGTACACATCCTAGTTCTTTTAAATGTTTGCACCATGTTCCAAAACAAAATTTCAGTTGTATCAAGTTTTCCCTATTATAAATAATGCTAAGGCAAACGGCCTTTTACATAAATACATGTGGAATCTTGTAGGATAGATTCCTAGAAGTAGAATTACTGGGTTAAAGGTCATGCACACTTTTTAAGTTTTTACCGGTTTCCCTTAAAAAGGTCTTATCTGTGTCTGTTCCCATAACAAGCACCATATCCTCATCGGCACTGGAAATGATCAATCTCTAATTTTTTTTCAACTTGAGAGTTAAAAAAAATGGCCCCTTATGTGTGTTTAATTTACATTTCCCTGATAATTAGAGCGTTTGAATGTCTTCATATGCTCTTTAGCCCTGTGTCTTTCAGTTATAAAGTGCCCATTTTCCTAGTTTCTTATAGATTAATAGGATTTCTTTGATATTGACTTTTTGTCTGTTGTATATGGTACAAGTATTTTCTCCCAAGTGGTTGTCTTCTAGCCTGCTTTATGTTGTCTTTAGCCATGCAGGAATTTTAGATTATGTAATAAAATCTGATATGGTTTCTGAGGTCAGGATCTTATTTAGGAAAGACCCACAACTTCACATTTGTAATGTATTTTCTTCTGACAGTTTTATAAGTTTTTAAAAAACATTTAGATTGAGCTAGATTGATTGAATTCTACTATTCTTTGTTCCCTGTTGTTTAACCATGAAAATTGATATATTCTTGTGCAGAATTTTTATGATTTACCAAAGCAATTCTGTATAGTAAAAAACCAAGTTAAAACTGAATGATGGAAATTTACATGTTCCAGATAAATTTTTCTTGAGGGTCTTCCAATCTTTCTCTAGCTCCCATTTAGTTTGTCTTTTCAAGTTGTGTTTTCTGGTCACTTTAGGGGTCCCAGGACTTGGGGCTAGGTGTCAGAGGCGGGGAGTGTCATAGAGGATATATGGGTGTCAGCAAGTCAGTTCTGCTTTCATCTGTAATGTTTTATTTGAAAATAAAGGTGTTGCTTAAAAAAAGAAACAGAAAACCTCTGATTTGCTAACCTGTTTGAAGTTGGGGGAGCGGGGCAGGTAATAGGAACCCGTTTTCCCCTGGCTGGGGTCTGGGTGGGTTTCTAGTACTTGGTGTTAGTCCTGCATTCGGTCTGTGTGCTCTGGAGCTAGAATTCCTTGCCTTGAGGACCTGGGCTGAGCTCCCCAGGCAGGGCTGGGCTAAGCCTCACTCTGTTTCCAGCCCTCTCCTGTTACACTTATAAAGTAAAGTATGTTCCGTTGCTTGACCTTCTGCTCTAGAACATTTTGCACACTATTCCACATTTCCTCTCAAATACCTTTCTCATCTGTACACTGGGATATAGTTAAGCAGAAGCAATAAATACTTCAGAGCATAAATATTTTGGTTAGGATTTCTAAATCTGTGAGCACAAAAGTGACATGGAAAATTACTGAGTACATTCTAAGCTCAGGACCATGAATGCCAGTAGAGTTTTATTTTTATGTTTAGAAAAGAAACACGAAGTGTTGTTTGTCTGTGGGTGTGAAAAATATATTAGAATAGCATTTGCTAACTATGTCGTGAAGCTTTCTTCCTGCCCTATCTTAATCTGATAACTTGTTTAAATATGTTTTCTCCTGGAGTAGGTTGATGGCAAATCTACTTCAAATTGATGTCAGATCTTTCAAGGACTCCTTTGAGTTATTGCAGACATTTTGACTGTTTAATTCTTATTTCTCACCTTAACGTTATTTAATTATTTTTCAGACATTATCAAATAAATTTTAGTCCTTAGAGTCACCTTTCAAATATTTTTATTTCTTGAGTGCTAATTTTTTAACCATCTTTCCTCCTGTTGTAATAGCTATATTAATAGAAACCTCATTAGGGTTTATTTGTGGTCCAAATACTTGAACTGCTTTACATGTATAGTCTCATTTAATCCTTCCAGTAACCCTGTGAAGTGTAGTTACTGTTACTTTCATCTTATAGATGAGCAAACCGAGGTTCAGAGAAGTTAAAATGGTTTGCCCAAGATTTTACAGTTAGTTAAAATTCAAACTTATTATTCAAATTCAGGACTTCCTTACTTCAAAGCCCAAGCTCTTGAGTCTTTAGATCTTTTTCACCTTAATGAGTAACTGGATGTGTCTCCATTCTTTTACGGGATGAGGCTAAGGAGAGAGAAAGCATCTCACCACCAATGCTGGTCCCAGCTCTCAGACTGTTGCTGGTTGATCTAAGTTAAGTAGCTTGAGTTAAGTAATCTTCAAGACCTGTTTAGTTTCATGAGTTGGACAAGAGGAATTCCAGGTCTTGCAGGCATCTCTTTCCCTTAAGTTTACTTGTGGTGAAGCTGACACGTGGTCATCGTTGCTAATTATACTTCATTCCTTCCTTTTCTTGAATCTTGTCAAGGAACAGAATCACCTGCCCTCACTGCCTCTCTTTCATCCAATAGTGTAGTAGTGGCTCTTGGCCTTAGAAATGTCAGGAGAGGCCATTCTTCCTTTACACAAGTATTTTGTCAGCTTTCCTTCTCTCTGCCTAGCTGCTGTTCAGGTAAGAGCTTCCTCCATATAACCAGTTTCCTAGCATCTTCTCTTTCCACTCCTTCAGGAAAAAGAGCAGCTCTAACTTCTTAAAGTTAGATGATGGAACACAACAGAGCATACTGTTTGTTGGTTCACTCAGCAGGTAAAGATAAGTATATCCAGGGCTGGCTCCTATTTTGACCAGAAAACATTAAAGCATAAGTTTATATGGCAGGAATCACCAACCTCTGTAACCTTGGGGGTGCTAGACCATGCAGTAGGCTGCCAAGACCGCTAGTGTAATATAGGAAGAGAGAAGAAAAGAGAGGAAAAGGAAGGCACTAAAGATGGGAGAGAGGACACTGGTGGAGTGTGTATTGCATATTGGTTATCTTCACGCAAGTTGAGTGCCACTACTTTAGAAGTTGTTCTTACTTTCTTTGACACATGCCTATAAGAATATGTTCTGTAAAAGCTGCTCCCAATATAATCATTCTGCCAATATTTCAGATTTGAGCAGCTTTTCATCATATATATATGTGACCTTGTATGTGTTGCTCTTGTACATAAAATAGGTCTAACACGTGGGCCAGCATATCAACTTACAGCATCTTCACTGCTCTCACTGTGCCTCTGAGTAGATTAAAATTGTGTATAAAAGGCAAATTTCTTCCTTAATGTTCTGGTTTTTTAGACTAAGATCTACTGTAGTAAATAAGCCTTTTGTTGGAGGGGGGCAGTGTGTACAAGAACAATGAAGCACGGAAGGAAAAAGGTGGAAGTTTGCTCTGGCCACTACGTAGATGAGTACCGCATCTCATCTGGTCTCTTTCCAAAACCCACTTTCCATGTTCTGAAGTTTTCATTGTAAGCCTAGGAGGGGATGCAGTGGTGCTTTATCAAGGCCGGTAAATAAAACTTGGAATACTTCAGCAGCACTGGCCGTCTGCAGCCACTGTAGAGCTCTTACATTGCAGTTTTATCCATGAACTAATATGACATTACAGCGTCGAGAGAACATATAAAATGAGGCTTGATCTTAGAATTTTTTCAGGCCATTCCTAGTCCTACATAATTATTATAATGAAATCTATGGAGTTTTAAAACCTATTAAAGGAAATGTAATTTGAAAAGCAAATTGTTCCTATGGCACTGAATATGGGGTTAGACCGTATTAAGCAAATTACATTTCTTAAAGTAGCATAAATATAACTATGAATTCTGACATCTTTCGTGGTATTGTCACTTATATATGCAAAATGGGATACGCTCTGTGGTCTAATTTATAGCCAAGGATGTTTTGACCAATATGGTATGAAATGACTAAGCTTTTAAACTTGAACTAGCGATCAGCATGATAGTTACTAATAGTGCTCTGTCAAAGGTAGTTGTTAGTGTAGCAACTGCTTTATTCTGAGCTAGGTCATGAGTTCCTAGGGAAATGCTTGTCTTGGGAGAAAAGGTTAAATTCAAGGTTATGTGTGAAACAGTTTTTCCCCTCAAAGCTTTATTGAAAAACCTAAGTAATTTTTAAATGTTTAGCTCTGGAAGGGATCCGGCTTGCTTGTGGAAGTGATCTCTCCCACCCTGTAACCATATTATAGGGGGAGTAACTCTGTATCTGCTCAGAGCCTTGAGATTGGAGGGAAGAGAGGAGCTAGGGACCAAGGGCGAAGTCCTTTACTACTGGCGAGTTGGTTTTTGACCTGTAATTTACTAGTACTAATAGCTGACATTTACTGAGCACATACTATATGCCACTTACCGAGCTGTGCTTCTAAATCTTAATCCTCAGAACAGCCTTTTGAGCTATATGCTACTCTTAGCTTTTGTTTTATAAAGGAGATTGAAGCTTAGAAAAGTTAAGGTGGGGAAAAAAAAAAAAAGAAAAGTTAAGTTGGTCAAGTTGGTAAGAAATCAAGTTAAGACTTGAACTTGGGTATCTCTGGCTCCAAAGAATGTTCTGGAATAAGCCCTTAGCTTCAGTTCTCTCTCCTCAATCATTTGTTCAACCAACCAGCACAGCTGATTTGATGCCTGCTTTGCATAAGTGCTCCACAAGGCTCTGGAGCTCCAAAATTGAGTATGAAATGACCCATGACCTTGAGCAGCTCAGGACCGAATGGCACATTCTCTGAGAGAGAGGGCCCGTGCCCACAGGCTGGGGAAATCCAGAGAAGAGACATCAAACCTTAGAGAGGGGCAGTCTAGAAAGTTTCCTAGAAAGGTGACACCAAATGAGTTCCGAAAGACAAGTAGGAGTCAACTGGGTGAGTACTGGAAAGTAGGACCTCTCAGGGGCAATAGCACTTAAAAGCTTGGGGATTAGAAAGGCATGCTGGGTTCCTGCCCCTTGCAGGTGGTTGGTGCATGTGGGGAAAAGGCAGCTAAGGGAGGGCGTGGTACACTGGGTAAACACCTGGGCTCGGCTCTGCTACGTTCTAGCTTTGTGTCCTTGAGCAAAGTCTCTACTTCTTCAATCCTCAGTTTTCTCATCTGTAAACTGGGGATTAAATAATAGACCTATCCCGTAGGGCTCTCATGAGCATTAAATGACAATGAGCTGAGACTGCTTAGCACAATGCTTGATACATAGTCAATGCTGAGTCCACTGAAGCTGCGATTATTAATCACTATCATTATTATCACCATCCTCTTCCTCCTCCGCAGTATTCAGGAAGGCACAGACCAGATATCTTTTTTTTTTTTTTTTTTTTTTTTGCTGTACGTGGGCCTCTCACTGCTGTGGCCTCTCCCATTGCGGAGCACAGTCTCTGGACCCGCAGGCCCAGCGGCCACGGCTCACGGGCCCAGCCGCTCTGCGGCATGTGGGATCCTCCCGGACCGGGGCACGAACCCGTGTCACCAGCATCGGCAGGCGGATTCTCAACCACTGCGCCACCAGGGAAGCCCAGACGAGATATCTTAAAGGGCCTTCTTCATATCACCTTATTTAGTCTTTGGGAGCAGCCTTTAGCCACACCATAGACGGAGGGAAAATTCAGATGTCTTTGAATGCCATAGTGGGAGGGGAGAGTGAATTTCGTAATTTGAGAAGTGGCAGCAAGCTTGTTTTGATGAAGTGCATTCCACCATAGCAGAGAGGTCAAGAGCCTGCTCTGATGTCAGAGCTTGCAGTGGGGAAATTTGTAAGGAGAAAAAGGCAATAATATTACTCTGTGTCAGTTTTGCAAAAATCTTCTTGAACACAGCTCTCAAACCTCTTTCCAGAGAATGCTCTTTGCCCTCTCTGATTCTTAACAATTCATCCTCACTAGATTATGAGCTTCCTGAGGGCAAGAACCGGACTGTACTCATCTTGGTATCTGCAGTGTCTGCAGGATGACTCCGTGGAAATGAGCTGGATAAGTGAAAGTTAACGGTATTCCTTAGCGTTCTGGTATTTGACATTTAAAGAAGGGCAGATGTCCTTAAGAAAAAAAGATGAGACTTATGCCAGTGCATTATTTGGTGATTTTTACGTGCTCAGCTATGATACTGCCCTGCCTGGATGCTTTAGTGATTTCAGTCTTTTGAGTGCCTGTACAGACAGTTGTTTTAGAGATTAAGGTGTTTTATGGTAGGTGGGCTTCTTGAGGACAGCACAGCCGTATCTGTTTTAAATAGTTTTATCTGTACTGTCTAGCAGGGTGCCTGGCACATTGTAGGTCCTTGATAAATATTTGCAATAATGAATTTCTTTTAAAAATGTGGGTTAGGCCATTGTCCTAAAATACAACCTTAATTTAATAGAGACAACAAATTTCACTCTTATTTACTTCTCTTGGCTTGTAAGTGGGAAGATGGCCTGTGGTCAGTACAAAATTCATGTTTGGATAGAAATGTTCTTCTGTTTCAAAGGTTGGCTTAAATGCTGTATGGTGTACACAGAGCCTTCACTTTCTCCCCCGTGTCACCAGTAGCATCCTCTCGTAAAGGTGGGGTCTTTGGGCTGAATGGGTTCAGTGCTTAGGTGTGGACTTTTGGTCCCAGCTCTGCTTTGTATCCGTTTGCCCTCGTTACTCTGCCTGGACTATTGGAGGGATGTCGTGGCAGAGTGGGAAAGCCATCCTGCAGTGCTTTACCCTTGCCCTCCCTCAGATGCAGCTGATTATGTGGCCTGAAGATCATACCCACAGCATCCTCTGCCTCTTCTTCCCAGGCATGTCAGAGAGAGGCCTTCCCCCGAAGCCGGCTTCTCTTGAAGTCACTGTTAAGCATGTTATGTTGCAACACGATGCTTTCCTACCTTTTTCCTATGTTATTTGCAAAGTGTAGGTTGATTTAAGGTTTTTCCCTATTGCTTTCATAATTGGATTTCACAGTCCTTGATTCACCTTCCTTAATCCTAGTCTATTTTTTGAGACCTCTCAGTAAGTTTCCTGCTTGGTCCTTCCTTCATTTTCCTTTCCTTTCTCTAGTCATATGTGAACTACCCACAAATTGGTGACTTTAGGATATGCCTTGGCAAATAGGCATAATTTACTTGAATTTGTTTATTTTATTAATTTATTTATTTTTTAAAATTTATAGCAGAAAGTAACACAACACTGTAAGCCAACTATAGTACAATAAAAATTAATTAAAAAAACTCCCCTTTATGTTTATAGGTAAAAGATTGCAGTGAAAATGATACACTAGGTCTAAACATTTTCAAAAAAAAACTTTCTAGCTTTTTCAATATTTGTACTACAAAAATGTCTGGTTCTACTTTTGTTCTCTTAGTTTTCTTTAATTGGGTACCTTTTTTTGTTTCCTATATGTTTTTATAGATATTTTCTCTTTTTTCTGGCAACTCGAATTATCTAATAAATGCGTCTACATAGATGTCATTTTCAGTACATTTTATTTTTTATTGAAGTATAGCTGATTTACAACGCTGTGTTAGTTTCAGGTGAACAGCAAAGTGATTCAATTATACATACGTGTGTGTGTGTGTGTGTGTGTGTGTGTGTGTGTATTCTTTTTCAGATTCTTTTCCCTTATGGGTTATTACAAAATATCAAGTACAGTTCCTTGTGCTATACAGCAGGTCCTTGTTTGTTGAATTTGTTTTAATATTGGCATTAGCTTAAGAGGAGTGGGTGCAGTGCAATTTGTATTCACTTCTGCATTTACGCATGAGAATATAAAAGCATATAGTTTTTTCTGGTATTATTAAAAACTTTAAAAAAAATCAGCTTTATTGGGGTATAACTGACATATAAAACTAAGATATTTAAAGTGAATATCGTGGTGATTTGATGTACATACATATTGTGAAAGGACTTCCCCCATCTAGTTAACTAACACATCCGTCACCTCACGTATTTATCTGGTATTTATTATTCTGTTGGTAGAGTGAAAAGTCGCTTTGGAGAGTTTGACCAAAGTGCACAAATTAACATGAATAAGTAGAGGGTTCGTGCCTCTGGGTGACAGTGAGTCAGCTTTTCCAGATTTCCTGAGAAGTGCCAAAGCTAAAACTTGGGATATGCCAGTTTGTCATGTAAATGTCTAAGAACTTCCCCACATTTTGGTTTATTTTTTCAGTCAGTCCTACGGTATCAAGATTAGCCTCTGTTCATTAGTGGGAGGAATGTCAGAATCCAGGGAGTTTGTTTTTGTTTTTGAAACAGAGGAGGAACAATACTGGTAAATGCCAGGCATGTGTCTAGAGCAAACGCCAGGCCCACAAGGAGTAAAGACCTGGCTTCTAGCCCTCCACTCCCTCTAATCTCCGTTCTTTCTTTTTCTCCTGACCCTGGGTCATCTAGCAACTTTGTTCCTCTTGTCCTAACCCTAGGAATTCAAAGAGTGCATTTCTCTAATGTGGTAACTAATTGTATTCAACACTGTCAGTAGGTCATGAGCTCTGAGTTATATATATTTCCATTGGTAGAGATTAATTTCCCTGTATTCCTCCAGACTCTAAAAGAGTCATGATAAGGCTCATACTGTCAGATATTACGGAATATGGAAACCACATGGCCAAATGGAGACTGTGTGAATTCCACTGCTAGCTAGTGTGTTGTCTTAGGTAAGTTACTTAAACTTTGTAAGCTTCAGTTTACTTAACTCCATAAGATGGGTATGACGCCTAGTACAAGGTTGGTGATGTGAGTACTAGAAATAATATATGCACAGTTTAGTGTGGAGGAAATGCTCCATAAATGGTAACTATAATTTCTGGGAAAATTAGGAGTTTGGCTTTTGGCCGTGAACACGTAGTGACCAGAACTCACTGACCTTTACTCATTGAACCCATAAAGGCGCCAGCATCTGTACATGTCTGTGCTCTAGGAATCACCACTTACATATGAAGCCGGGATGTCTTTAGCCCTCATGGTCATCCGTCTTCATGGATTTAGTCTCAGTACAAAAGCCATCTGCATTTGCATTTAGATTAGCCTCTAGTATTTGAGGGGTGGACATCGGGAGTTGGAGGCCTAGGTCAGCTGTATTTCAGATTTCTCTTCGGGTCCACTTCTTCCAGCTCAGTGTCCATGGGCCCTTCTTTATTCGTCTAGTCTCTTCTAATGGGTCCCTGTTCCTGGCGTTTACCACAGACTTCCTGAAACAGAGCGGGATGCTCGTCTTCTCGCTGAAGGAATTCCAAAGGCTGGCATCAGGACATTCCAGGGGACCTTTCCTTCCTAGAGAAACATCCCTCTTTTCTCAGTCTGGGAGGCTTCATGGTGCCTTTTGTGTTGTGGCAGCCTCCTGACTCCCGGGAGAGACAGGAGGCCAACTAATAAGTGCTCAGTAGTTTAAAAAATAAAAAACACAGTAAGTGTTCAGTAATGTTAGCTAGGATGCTGGTGGTGGTGGCAGTGAAAGGTAAGGACTTGAGCTCACTTACACCGAGTCTTCCTTGCTACCATCCTTCCAGAATGATTAGCAGCATGAATACTCTGGTTAGACTCAGTCCACTGCTTTCTATTCAGTATAAATATGTTAAGTAATGTTTACAGCTAAGCCAAGCGTGGTGTTGAGATTGCATTTTCTTTTTTGAACACAGTTTTGTTTTTCCTTGAGTTGGTAAATGCTTCACCTTTTCCTTTGCTTGGTTTTCTTTAAACATCTAAGTCTTCCCACACACCTCTAATGGCTTTATGAAGCTCCTCTTACACAGCTTTCCACAGGATCCAATCTTGTCGGATAATTTCACACCCCTCTCCCTTCCTCCTTCCCTCCTGGAGACCTCCCTCTTGGAGCCCTCCGACTTCCTGTTCCAGCTAGACTGGGAGGAGTAACACTTCCTTAGAGAGACATTCAAGCAGTTGCCCTACTTCCGCATCTTCCTTACTCACAACCTACACGCTCGCAACGCAAAACAAAACATCTGCTACCTTGTGCCTCCCAGAGGTAGGCTAACAGAGGGGCCAATTTAACCTGCTCGCCCAGGTTTTTTTCTCTGGATTTGTATTTTTTGTTGCGGGGTTTCTGAAATCCCCTACTTTCATCAAACATGGAGCTTTTAGCATTTGAGTCTTGTTCTCCTCGGTTTGAAGTGATTTTTCAGTTGGGAAGTGATTTTTCAGTTAAACTCAGCGATCTCCTAGCTTCTAGCTCTAAATTTCTAATTATTGACTGGATTAAAGTAACCAGACAGAGCAAGAAATTAAACCTACATATTCCAGACCTATTTTATACTTTCTTTTTCGTTTGTCCTATTCTTCTTTATGTGATACAAATGAGAACAGGACTAGGTTGGTTGGTTGGTTGGTTTTTCGGTTTCTTCCTCTAGTGAGAGATCTTTTCCTTCAAGTGAAGATATGGGAAAACTCCACTTGTGTGCACTGTGTTTTCTGTTGAAAATGAGATAGGTTGTAAAGATAACTTGTCTTATTTCACTTCTGCAACTAGAAGAAAGTAAGAATGTAGAGTTAATAGGGAACTACAGAGATAATTAAAGGGCGATGAACCTAGAAAGAGAAGATAAGAAAGGAAAGATGATTTAAGTTGGAGAATCTGAGGCAGTGCATGTCATACTAAGTATTAAATGTTTGAAGGTGTGATGTAGAGATGATGGTTCCCAGTTGCCCTTTTCAAGGTGAAAGTCTTTAAGAGGAAATGGATAAAATTAGAAGTAGAGATTTAAGTATATTTTACAAAGGAGAAAGTTCAACACAGTGAAGGTTGTTACTGGAATGAGTTACTGAAATATGGTCACCCTGGGTAATTTTTCTTTGATGTGTTTAGCCACCATGTAAAAGTTCTAACCTTGTATATAAGTGACGAAGTGTCAGCACATTTTTCCAAGTCAGTTCACTCTCTCTTCAGGGTGTCCAGGAGCAGGTAGTAGAATGGGATCTTCATTCTTCACTCCTTGCCTGTTTTAGCGGCTGTATTACCATTTACCGTTCTGACTTAACCGCTCTTGAGAACTAATGACTGTGGTTCCAGTGTTTGGGTAAATGGAACAGTTTCAAAATATCGTATGTGATAGTAAGATCCATAGAGTATTCTAATTTTTATTCCTGTACTGACTGTGTTTGGACCTTCCATTTCTTCTGTCTTAACTATTGTGTTTATGTGAAATAAAATGAGCTTGGACAGAACGTTTAGCCAAAGTCCTCTGCATACTTGAAGGTCTTCTTGAGCCACGAGCCTTTGTCATTTCCCTTTCTACCTTTTGTAAGTTATCCTGCAGCCTAGAAGTCTCCAGATGGTTGGTGTGCATGTTCATCTACTCCTTCTTTCCGTCTTGCCCTTGCTCTGTCTGGGCTAATCTCTTCCCAGCTGTGCAGTGTATCTGCTGCTCTTGGTTTTATCCTTACCTGGCATTTCCTACGACTCGGTAGGCAGAGAGGGTGTCTTTACTTGTTCTTTGGGATTTCACACAATTAGTAGCTGAGTGAATAATAGTTTTTGAGGAAATGATATATCAATATAAGGAAGTACAGTCATTTGATGTTCAGGCCAAGTAATTTCCATAGTTACCACTTGATGGGGGGCAACATGTTCTATTTCTCAAAAGCTATCCTTAGAACTGCTGCTTCTGAAGTCGTGGTGTGGGACACAGCACTGTAGCTCTGGAGAGAAGGGATCCCATTTATTGCAGGTTGGATATTGGGATGCGTTCTGTTGCCCAGACCTCCTGTCACATGGGGGCATTGGGGCTTTGATGTATCCCTTGTGGGTTGAAATTTTCCTTTACTGAAGCTTTTCTGCCTTTTGGCGAGTCGTGATGAAGACAACCCTGTAAGAGAAAAAAGCTTTAACCTGGTCTTGGTTCTTTTGACTCCATGTTTGATTCCTTTCTGTTTACCTTATGCAGCTTTTAATGAAAGTACTTAAGAAAACACAGTATTTCAGTCATTTTACAGGTAAAGAATTGGAAGTCTTAGCAATTTGTCATGGCTTGTGCATTTTACAGTCCTTTGGGAATCGATTTAGGAGTACGCAGTGAGACTTCTAAAAACGTATAGCTTTTGACTTGATAACACTCCTTCTTAAGAATCTAACCTAAAGAAAGGACCAGAGGGGCTTCCCTGGTGGCGCAGTGGTTGAGAGTCTGCCTGCCGATGCAGGGGACACGTTTTCGTGCCCCAGTCTGGGAAGATCCCACATGCCGCGGAGCGGCTAGGCCCGTGAGCCATGGCTGCTGGGTCTGCGCGTCCGGAACCTGTGCACCACAAAGGGAGAGGCCACAACAGTGAGAGGCCCGCGTACCGCAAAAAAAAAAAAAAAAAAAAAA
>NW_006777801.1:813804-834390 GCF_000442215.2 Lipotes vexillifer
AAAAAAAAAAAAAAAAAAAAAAAAGGATCAGAAGTCTAGGCAAATCTTTTAGAACAATGGCAAAAAATCAGAACCAACCTAACATTTCAGCAATGGAGGATGATTACATAAATGTTGATCTATCCCATAGAATATTATGTAACAGTTTAAACTTGTTTTTGAAAAATTTTTAGTAATATGGGAAAATAATAAGTAGGAATCAGACAAAAGAAAAATCTCCGTGTTGTACAATCCCAACTATGTAAACAAATTTAAAATATACTCAATTAAAAGAATGGGATAAAATATACATAAGTTTTAAATTGATTTCTGGATGGTGACATTATGGGTGACTTTTATTTTTTCCTTTTAGTTTTCTATGATTTCCAATTTTCTTATAATGAATTTATAATCAGAAGGTATTAAAGATTATTAGAAGTTTTAAAGTAGAAAAAGAATGACATTTTGAACTCTAATAATTCAAAAGAATGAAAACTCATGCAAGTTCCAAGATTTAAGTGGTTTTAATCAGTTCTAATTTTGAGAAGGAATGCTTGATCCCAAGCAATTTTCTTCTTTTCCTTTTGCTTTTAGTCAAGGGATGATTATATATGGTGCTGAAAGCCATGTTGTTAATGAGACAGTGTGCTAAATATCGATATTTATGAAGAGGACATATATAGCAAATGTGCATCTTACAGTATAATCTAATGATGAAGGACTGGGCTTGGAGGGAGTCTCTGCCCCCTGATGGCTTTGGGACTGGTTACGTAGTCTACAGGTTATATAGTCTCAGTTTTCTTATCTGTAAATAGGGATTTTGAGGATTAAATGATATGAGGCCTGCAAAAGTCTTTAGCCCAATTTTGGCGCATAGTAATCACTCAGATAATACTATAGCTGAAATGATACATGATAGCTGCTATAATACTACTCCTGAAGGAGGACTCCTTCCAAATTGACTTCGTATAGAATTTAGGAGAGGCAGAGGTTAAGTGGTTTAAAATACCTGTTTTTGGTCTAATAAGATATTAATACTCCAAAGACTGTAAAGACAAAGTAGATGTTCTGCTGCCCCTTTCATCCTTCTGAGGATGGATGGAAATGTTCTACACCTTTCTCCAAGCTTATATATGCATAAACATGTGCAAGATGACTGGCTTTGCTTTGTTTTTCCCTTACGTATTACTCTGCAACTTTTCCAACAAGCCAATAGTTACAGAATTTTTCATGGCTGTTGCTCTGAGTTCATAGGTTCGGATGTTATTAATTTTTTAATAACTGTATAATACCCCAAATAATGTGGCAATTGCAGAATTTATTTGGGTTGGGTTGTTCTTAGTTCCCACCCTCTACTACAGATGATGTTTACTGCAGCATCCTTATATGTAATCCTTAAGATTCATTGCTTTTATTTCCAATTAGTTTCCCCAAAGTGGCATTACTGAGTCAGAGTATGTGTAAATTATAGTGCAGAATGATTTGGGGTTACAAAAGTTGTGTAAAACATTGTTGGTTCTTGCCCTCTTACAGTCTAGTTGAAAAACAGATATGCATTTATTTTCCCAGGAATTTCTTTTTCTTTTCTTTTCTTTCTTTTTTTATTTTTGCTTATGTACAAAGATTTCAGTAAATGGTGTTTATTTCTAGGGAAATTTGAAATCCTTAACATTTTGAAACATAAGTATAAATCAAGAGAGCAAAGGGGGGCCTCTTGAATGAGGTTTACTCTGTATAGTCTTTGCTGCATTTATTAGATATGAATTTGTTAGAAAGTGTACCCGTGTACGTTTTTCAGTTTTTAAGAGCTAAACGTCCCACTTGAGAACTGAAGCACTTGACATTTGCCCTCCTGGCCCTTACCAGGCTCACATCCCACAGGGCACAGACGTCCCCCATGCAGGGGGAGAGACAAGACGGACAGCGTCTTGTCTCCTGAGGCTCAGACTTGCTCTGCGAGCTGCAGGCAGCTGAGCAGATCTTCGGGTTTGAGGTCACTGATGGTAACAGGAATCGTAGGATGAGAACAGATGGTTTTTACAACAGTGAAGTTACTCTGCTGGAGGTAGACAGATGCCTTTTCTTTGTACTGTTACTGAGAGCTACTTAGTACAACATAAGTTTTACCAAGTACCCACTTAAGGTGTGTGTATGTGTCTACCTACCAGGTAGGGGACAAAGAGAAGAAAGGACAGTTAGGATGGGTTTGCCGTGCATGTGTGTACGTAGTCTTCTCACATGAAGGGACATACGTGTCGCATGACCATCAATTTAGAAGCTTTGTTTTCTCCCATTAGTAATTAACATTTGGTTACATCAGTTGGGATTATGCAACTCTTTAACAGCTGACACTAGTTCATACCTGTTTTCATTCTTTCTCCCCTCGGATTCAGCATCTTGGCTCTGAAGAAGTGATTGCATTAGAACACTTTAGAACCCACTTGGTTGTATTCTTGACTCACTGGAGTGGTCACATGTCTGAAACCCACTAGGCACCCTGTCACGATTCCCAATCAGTTGCTTTTCATTCATGGTCTGTCTCCTTATGATGAATTGCCTTAACTTTAAACATTCTGTAACTATTGGCTTGTTGGAAAGCAGATTTTTTTCTCTTCTGGGAACTAGCAGGTACTTTGGGTTTCCTTGGGCTTCTGCAATATTTAGTGAAATAACAACAATAATAAGGGCAGTGAGAGTAAACATACATAGTGCCGACCACATGCCAGGCGTTGGACCAGCACCCTATATAGTAATAACTCCTCTAAGTCCTCCAACAACTCTGTGTGTTGCAGGGGGACTCTTATCATCCCCATGTTATGAATGCAGAAAGTGAGGCAGCTGAGCCATGGTGATAGAGCTTACAAATGGCTTGTGCGTGGAAATGACTCCACATCGGGGAGAGGCTCACTGGTGGGGCTGGAGAAACCCAGGAACAAGGCAACGCACCCAGGGAAGCCGGGCACTGGATGCGCAGACCCAGGGGGAGAGAATTGGCAGAGATGCTTTGGCCCCTGCTTATGTTTGGAGAGGAAGTGACACAGATGAGTCCTCCCACCCGAAAGCCCTGGACTTGGGAGGGAAGTCAAGGGAACTCAGGGCAGGAAGGAAGTGGAGGAAAGGGAGGTGTGGAAACTTGGCCGAGGGATGTCACTTGCAGCAGCCTCTCACGAAGAACCCCTCTCTTCATGGGCTTTTTGCCCTCAGGGTGCAAATCCCAGAGGAGGGTGAAGCAAGTTGAAGGTGGTTTACCTTCAGCCAGTTTCTTTTGTTTTGACAAGTGAGTCCTTTGACCCGGCTGGAAAACCTCTCCGGCTGCTCCTGCGATTGTTTCTGAAATTGGTTTTTGAAGAGGTTGTGTGTGACCTGCTAGGATTACCCACACTGGGCGGCACAGACCGCAGACCAGGACTGTAGCAGGAAAGCCGTCTAGGTAAGAGGCATTGGGGGTGGCGGTGGTGTGACCCGAACAGACCCTGATTCTTCTGCCGTGCCCTCTGGATATGACATCCTAGGGCTGAAAATGGGTCACCTGCCTCAGGATCCATCTCCACCGTAGCTGAGTCAAGTCCACTGTGGGTGAGCAGAGGCAGACTGCAGATGGCGTGTTGCAGTCTTCCTTATAGAATGTGGTGGGTGGCTTTTGTCATTGTTATTTTTATATCACCAGGTCATGGTTTCCAACCCACTTTCCGGATATTATTAGAATGGTTCATTGAATAAGAACGTGGTGGGTCAGATAGTGTCATTAGTACCTAGCAAGTTCTTGGGCAAGTTCTTAACCTCTCCAGCCTCGATGCCCTAGTCTGTGAAATGGGGTATTAGGAACAGCCATCTCATAGGGCTTTTGGAGATAAAGCTCAGCAGGGTACCCTGGCATCGTATATCTCCTTTAAATATGGAGGTGCCCCTTGTTGCCTTCCTGGGGTTCTGACACATGCAGGAATCTCCTATTCTGGTTCCGGGCTGTGATTAGCTCTGACATTCCAGGACACACATCACCATGGGTGTAGACACTGACAGAAGAAAGAACTGGAATTGAGAGTTGCAGAATCAACGGTCTCCCAAAGAAGGGTGGAGTCTCTTAGGACAAAGCATTCCTGGCATGAATAAACAGAGAAAGCTCCTTTGAGGAGTAAGCCTGAGTCAGGTATTTTGATACAGGTGATTATGCAAGTTGGACAGAGAAGAATCCCTTCTCTTAGGTCTGATTGATTGTTCTCTGTATTCTATCCAACTTGTCACTTTACCTACAAAACTTTTCCTGTCATCTTCTAAAAATGAAATTAAAAACTCCTACTCTCAATTTGATCTAGTTAAATACAAGTTTTATTTTGGAAGGGCAAGAGGGGTTTAGGGTAGAGGGAAAAATCTGACCCCTTTTTTCTGTAAAACACCTCTGCAAAGTGGGCACTGTTATCTGTTATACCAGGTTACTTTACAAAGTACCATTTAAGAAATACTTCTTTATTAAAAAAACAAACAGAAAACCCCCAACCAAACAACAAAAGAAACCTGCCAGCTATTAAATACGGAAAATTTCAAGCACACACAAAACTGTAGAGAGTGGTATGAGCCCTGACATACCTGGCTGCCACCCTCAACAGCTGTCAACTCATGGCCAGCACCTGCTTCATCTGTAACCAAACCCCCTCCACCACTGCGCGCACAGTTCCCCCACCCCGTTCCTTCTAAGCAAATCCTGACGACGTATTATTTTATTTATATTCAAGATGTACTTCCAATGCCTTAAAGCTTTCAGTAACGTGAAAAATGGAAAATTTCACATTTTAAGGTCCTTCTTGTGGGAAGATCATGTCTCTCTAGAAACCTCAGAAAGCAGGGGGTGGGGAAATGATTTTTTGAAACATTTACCTTGGGGGGCTTTTTCAACTCAGTGTTTTCCCAGAGTTGCTTTCTGCAGGCCTTCTCCCCTCCCTCCATTCCCCTCCTCTCTCCCCCTCCCTTCCCTCTCCCCCAGTTAAAAATGGCAGTTCATGAAACTGGTTTGCTTCTGAGTGTTAGAGCAGGAATAAAAGATAGGGAACCACTTGCTTAGGGAAAAAAGTGATTCCAGGTAATGGAAGCTTTACCGCTCAAGAACCATTTTTTTTCTTGTTATTCTTAACCACCATGAATGGGACTGTTTAAAAATATATTCATTTTCTGCCTTCTTAACCGCCATGAATGGGACTGTTTAAAAATATATTCATTTTCTGCCCTCTTAACCGGAGTCTGCTGGATGTTATTTAATCGTTCCCATTTACTACAGGGTGTTTTCAGTACAGCTTTCCATGCTGTGGAGGGCTTACTTTTACAGTTTACCTGTCACCTCTCTCATTGCCACTTTTGTGCCCTGTCAAGGTGCTTTTCCTTATCTAAAATCTGCTAAGGGCTAAGAAGCAAGGTATGTAAAGTTACAGTGAATGAACTATGAGGGTGTTTTTTGTTTCCCCAAGCAAAAGTGTATGTTGTTGGACTTAAGGGCTTTGTGATATATGAACGCTCAAAGGCTGTTTTGGCTCCATTTCCTGATTTTCAGTGATATTCTACATAGATGTTGCTGTGTAGCTACCTTTCATGTAGGTGAGGTATCCCTGTGATGGGGTTCTATAGCAGGAATCTTTCTTCTCACCTAAAATGCAGCTTAAGAAAGGCTTGAAAGGTCAACCACATGGTTAGTACCTGGGAATGTTGGAAAATGTGTTTTGGGACACATTTTTCTCCATCTAACCGTTGAACGTTTGAGAGTGAGTTAGTAGGAGAGAAATGAAGGGATTTTAAAAGGTGACCATTCTGTTTTTGTTGTTGTAGTAATTTAGCAACTAAAAGTTAGAGATTTGTGTTTTAGACCTTGCACAAAACTTTTACTTGGCTAAAAATAATTTGATATATGGGTATATATCAAAGTTATAGTAGAAACTAATAGTCTGATTTTTCACCGGACAATATGAACTTCCTGTCTGCTGTTCTTTAAAGGGGGAATCAGAGAAGACATTTTCATCCCCTCTCGCCCTATCCTTTCTTAAAACTCTCCTTAGGAAAATGACATAGTATTTTTCAAAACTAAGCTGTGCCTTATGCAGGTTCATACGCAGGATGGGCTAGTTACATCAATTTTTCCTTTCTCCCACCCAGACCAGGGTTACATAGTTCTGTGAGGTGTGCTTGGGAGTTGTAATAATATGGAATACTGGAAAAATTCCAGAGGCTGTTGGTAAATAAAGAATGCAGCTGAACAGCAGTTAGCTTCTGCTAGTGATTTCAGAACTCACATTTAGGAGAAAAAAAAAGTCAAGTATGTGTAATATAGCATGGGAAAGCAAGAGAAAGTGTGATGACCATCTTGAAGATTTGGGTTTTAATTTCTGTCTTTCATTTTTCTCAAGACTGTACAGGTAAATCAATAAAGAAGATTAAGCTGTATTTGGTTGACATTATGAAAGATCTCTCTACTTTTAACCCAGCTTATTTAAAGATTTATTAAACCAGCCAAACACTTTTTTCTGTATTATGAGAAAGCTGTCTTTGCTTTGTGTTTTCAACTTGCAGGGTTTTTGTTGATATGTTTAGGAAAAAGAAGAGTACAAGGTACTGGAAATTCACAGCTGATAGTCAAAGATGGATATATACATATTAGAGGTTTGGGGAATCTGATGGGCTAGTCAAGAGAGGGTTTTATAAGTGACTTTGAAGCTTTCTGTAGGTTCTCTCTCACTGTTGCCTATTCCATTAAAGGCCTTTAAGTGTGGTGTTTACCCAGCAAATATCCCAACAAATTGCTTTCGGCAGTCATGGGCGCACTAGAATACTATCCAGTCGGTAGTTGTGTAGTTTTCGCACAGAACTTCCAGGGAATATGGCATCTCTCTAGTCTTCGAGACCACCCCCAGGACAAGGCACATTAAGGGCTGGAGAAGGGAAACTTGGGTGGTGGGAATGTTCTTTTCAAAATCTGGGTAAAAATTTTTCCCCCAAAAGCACCAGTGAGCTGAATAACTTCTCATCCCATTTCTCCACAGTTTTAAGCTTCTCTTAAGCGCCTCCAAGTCAGTCCTATCTGAGGCTTCAGATTCCTCAAGTTTCACTGGGGTCACCTGGAGGCCCCTGTCCTACCTTGGTTTTGAAATCTCAACTATTTTTAGGATTCATTCTTTCTTTCATTGTAACAACAAATATTTATTTAGCTTTCTGCCATGTACCAAGCTCCACTTTAGGGTCACAGGAGACCACAGAGCTGAATCTGACAGAGAATCTGACACAGATCTTTCCCCTCAGGATTCTATTTGGGAACAAAGACACCTATGGGCGATTCTTCAGTGTGAGAGAGACTGGGATACGCTAGCAGCTGTAGAGACACAGCCTAGTGGATTATAGGACCGAAGGCAGTTTATGTATTTATTTATTTTTAATTAATGTATTTATTTGGCTGCACTGGGTCTTAGTTGCGGCTTGCGGGCTCTTAGTTCCCTGACCAGGGATTGAACCCAGGCCCCCTGCACTGGGAGCATGGAATCTTAACCACTGGACCTCCAGGGAAGTCCCCCAAAGGCAGTTTAGAATCAGTCTTCTACCAAAAAAAAAAACAACCCCAAAAAGCCAGTTGCTGACACCAGACACTATACACATGTTATTGACTGAAATAAGGGATTAAGGAGAAGGCTACAGTCTTCTCACCCACTGAGAATGGGCTCGTAATGGGACATTTCGTCGAATGACCAGTTCCTTTCTGCTCCAGATGTCAGTTGGGGGAATGACAAGGTAGCAGTTCTGGGAGAGTCCATGGTTCGTTTTACACTTGGTCAAGTTTCCCTGTGGAATTGTCATTGTTTCATGTTAAACTCAATATTCTTTGTTTTGCCTTTTTTCTATTTAAAAGGCTTTGTCCACAGTAGGTGGCAAGGTACTCAAGTCCTTTTCACACCTGCTCTGCTATCCTTTGAGCAAAGCCATCTCACTGTGAGGGGCATAGGAAGGGAACACGCCCACACTTACTGAGTGCACCCCGGAAACATTTTCTCATTAACGCCTCACAAACTTGGGGTAGGGGTTATCTTTCCAGATGAGTAGACTGAGGCTGAGGTTATCTTTCCAGATGAGTAAACTGAGGATTAGTAACTGGGCACTCACTCCAGGCCTCTCTGGGTGAATCCAGTTCTCACACCAAGGTTTGTGAATGTTCTGTTCTCTGAGATTAAACTTTGGCTCTTAGAGAGAACCGCTCAGCTCAATTGCAGTTCTCCCTGCTCTCATCACGTGAGTGTCTTTTTACCCCTAAATATATCCACTGGCATCTCCTAAAGCCATTCTCCTACGTAACCACAATTCCACTATTAAAAACAGAAGAAAATTAACCATGATATGTTCGCATCATCTCATTTCTACTCTCTATTTCAGATTTCCCTGATGGTCTCATGTGTTTGATAACTATTTTTTCCAACCTGGGTTTGCTTAAGGCTCACACATTGCATTTTGCTTTTATAACTCCGGAATTTCTCTTACTCTAGACCAACCTGCCTCCAATCCCTCCTGTTCAGCTCTTGTTTCCGGACACTGACTTTTAGAGGGACCAGACCAGTTTTCTTATAACCTTTTTGTTGACACTTTACCTGGCAAGTGTCTTGCAAATTGAAGATTTTAGAAGTTCTTTAAACCTGAAATAGGTATTTTCTAGGAGATATGTTGCCAGATTGTCAGATGTTGCACCTGATATATATCATTTTCTGTAGCTAATATATTTTAAAAGAATCTTTATTTACAAAAATAAGGCAATTGTAAAATGTTAGAACAATTCAGAAATACAGTTGGCCCTTTGTATCCACAGGTTCTGCATCTGCGGATTCAACCAACCTTGGACTGAAAATATTTTTTAAAACAAAATTCCACAAAGTTCCAAAAAGCAAAACTTGAATTTGCCAAGCTGGCCAACTATTTACATAGCATTTACATTGTATTAGGTATTATAAGTAATCTAGAGGTGAATTAAAGTATACGAGATAGGTTCTTTGCAAACACTATGCCATTTTATATAAGAGACTTGAGCGTCCTCGAATTTTGGTATCTGCTGGGATCCTGGAACCAATCCCCTGCGGATACAGAGGGATGACTATATATGAAATATAAAATAAGAGTTCCGTTTGATACCATCACCATGTAGCCCTGAGATAACAATCATTTTGGTGAAGTTATATATTTTTTTCCCACTTATTTATTTATTATAAAAACTGATCATCTGTACACATTGTTGTGCGGTTTACTTTTTATCTCACTAACTGCATTGTGGATTGTGTCCTGTCAAATATGTAGCTGAGATTGTGTTTAGTAGTGCCTGGGATAAAAGTGTACCAAGCCAGCCACATTCCTTCCTAGGTGTTCAAGGCGAGACACACCCAAATGTAAAGTACCCGGCCCAGGATGAGAAATGTGACTTGTGCCCACAGAGCAAATATTTTTCTCTCTTTGAGGCTCTCTAGCTAATATAGGAGTTGAATCTTTAGCAAGTTGATGGAATGTGGGAGTAGTAAACTCTTAAGGACTCTGTATTTAAATTCTGATACTCTTTTGTTTTTCTTTTCTGGGTGGGTCCCTCCATATTTTTTTCTGCAGATACCAGGAGATCATCAGGTTGGCCTACCTTGCAGGTAAACATGATACTCTGCCAACATAAAGTGATTTAGAAATGTTAATCTATTTTACCAAGCCCAAGTCTCTAGCATATGTATTTTAAGCCATCATAAAACACGTACCTGTCACGCTAAGGAATGTGCCGAGGGCAGGCATCAAAGAATGGCCGAGGGAGTCTCAGGAGTGTGTTTTACTGTGTCGTAGGGTTGTGTCCTGACAACCTCTGTGAGGCCGGGAGGTACTGACAAGGAGTGATTTCTAAATATTGAAGCCATTTTACTTATTAATGCAAGAATTCCTACAAGTAATTATTTCTGTTTGTCTATCCAAGTGTCAGGGGGCTCAGAGGTAATTCTGTGGATAAAGGGCATAAAGGCTGCCTGACTTAGGGAATCAAATTAACAGAACAATCATATGAGCAAGAGATAGTCCTTTGCACTTCATGGAGAACGGAAAGTTGAACAGAGAGACCGTGTGGGCATTTCTGGCTTCTTTGGAAGATGAGCTTAAAGAGCCTCCCAGTGAGAGAATTGCTGGCACAGGGCGGAATGGTAAAGCCGCTTTTACTGTTGTTATTTTGTTCTCGTGTTGTCCGTGGCAGTAATGTCATCGCTGCCATTTGGTGGGACATCCGGGTGTCAGTAAATCTTGTTATTAGTAAGTTAAATTATCCGTAATCTTGCATCAAGAATTCTGTAAAGGGACAAAATGACTGTAGGGTGGTTCCCTACATCTGTCTAAATATCTGGTGAAAAAAGGATAGAGTTGTGATTTTAAGCGCATTAAAAAATTTATGTATTAATTTTTTTTTGAAAAAAGAAAGTTGCTGAGTAGTTAATCATTAATAACTAATTTATAATTAGTTAATAATTAAATGCATATTCACTCCATTTTCTATCATCCAGTAATAAAGTAAATAAGAAGATAAAGTAAATAAGAAAATAAGTATAAATATTAAAGTAAGGGCTTCCCTGGTGGCACAGTGGTTGAGTCCGCCTGCCGATGCAGGGGACACGGGTTCGTGCCCTGGTCCGGGAAGATCCCACATGCCGCGGAGCGGCTGGGCCCGTGAGCCATGGCTGCTGGGCCTGCGCGTCCGGAGCCTGTGTTCCGCGGCGGGAGAGGCCGCAACAGAGAGAGGCCTTTTAATTTAAAAAAAAAAATTAAACGGAAATAATATTAATGGAAGTAAAGAGGCAGTGTTGCAAAGAATGAGGAATAAGATAAGATTTTAAGTTCAGGATCAGGGAATTGCTTAAATCATTGAACCCCACTTTTTTCATCTCTAGAATAGGGATCGTACAATCGACACCCAGAGGGTTGTTAATGAGGCTGAAATGAGATAATATATTTAGAAGTTAAAAAAAAAAGTTCAAATTCTACTCCTGCTTTCTTGAACAGACAGGCTTGTACAATGAAAAAAAAGCATGTGAATCGAAGTCGCATAGACACTGGTGTGAATGCAGGCTTTGCCGCGTGCATTCTTAGATGAGTTCTTTTACTCGCTCTGAGCATCAGTTACTTTAGCCATAAAGTGGATCTTATCGTATCACCCTTGTAAGGTAAGGTCAAGTGCACGGGTTAGACCAAGGCGCTTGGGAGCAACAGAGTATGCTGGCTCTTGAATCTGGACATTCATCTATCGGGGTCATGTGCTTGTGTGTGTGGAATATGTACCGCCTGGAGCTTCCCTTCCAGGTGATGACTTGCTGCTTTTCTGTTTGCAGCGACCCTCCAGAGCGCCACGCTGGGCATGGACGCCTTTTTCCGCACTTGGAGGAGCACGGGTGCTAGTGTCATCGCCCAGTCACAAAGCTGCTAAGGCCGTCTCAGGGGCGTGGGCGTCAGGACAGGAGGGCAGCATCCGAGGGCCATAGAGCCATGCCTTTCGGCCTGAAGCTCCGCCGGACCCGGCGCTACAACGTCCTGAGCAAGAACTGCTTTGTCACCCGCATCCGCCTGTTGGACAGCAACGTTATCGAGTGCACGCTGTCTGTGGAGAGCACGGGGCAGGAGTGCCTGGAGGCGGTGGCCCAGAGGCTGGAGCTGCGGGAGGTAAGGGTGCAAGCGTGGTGGGTGGATGCGCCAGAGCTCAACCCCAGGGACCAGCCGCCTTCTCTTGGCACCTGCAAGGCTTTTCAGCCTCAGCCTGGTTTCGAAGTGTCCTGTTATTCTTAGCATGGCCTAGATCTTAACACCTTTCAGTGGATGCAGAGACCTGCTCTGATGTTGTGAGAAGCAGGGACACCCCCTAGAGTTTGCACGGGGCACGGGCTGGGGGTGGCAGCTCCCCTTTGCTTTCAGCCCATGGAGAGGTTGTAATGAGACTGTCCTCCCCAAAGCCATTTACTCTCTTTAAAACAATCAAGTGGGTAGCTGGGGTTTTGGCACTCTGGCTGCATATCAAGGAGAAAACCACATAAGCGGTGGATGCAGCTGCTTTTTGTTTGTTTGTTTGTTTCCATATTTTCCTCTTCAAAGAGGGAAAAGAGGAAAAAAAAAGAAAGAGCATTTAAAGTGAGCATGACCAGCGAGGCTTTTTTTGTGGGAGCTTGTAAAATGGGGGTTTTGTCCCTTATAAGATTCCTCATGACCTTGTTTTCTTTGGGCTTTAAGCAAACCCAGGGTTCACCATTAAGATAGTCACGTTATCTCTCTTTAGAAGAGATTCTTAGAGCAATGTGCCCTTTGTAACCAGCAAGCCCTGCTTTTTTTTTTTTTCAGTCCTACAGACATTTAGGACAAGGGACTTTTGAGAGAAACCCCCTCAAGCATTTGTGTCTTGGGAGCATATCGCATGTGGCACATGGGCTGGTAGGTAAGGGGGTGTGGTTGAAAGGTTGCCAGTGCTGAAATGACGGCAGAGCCCTGAGAGTCAAGCCTTCCCGAGGGCAAGGAAGAGCTCTGTGATTGTCCTGGGCCCTGTGACACCATTGCCCAGTTCTCAGGCTGATGCAGAAGAGGGGAGTGGTCCCTATTGAAAGTGATCTTATTTGATCTCTTTGCTCACCTCTCAGGATCCACCCTCTTTCCATTTGCACAAAGGAGTTGGGGGGTCAAGGAAGGTCTTCCTCTCCGCTTGGCATCTTCCACAGGCTGCCTCTTATCCTCTGGGGGACTGTTTCACCGGAGCACTTCTGTTTCCTACTGGTTTTCGTGTTTATACTTTGGTTTCAGTGTTCAGGCCTTCCTTTGACATTTATCTTCCTGCGGAGGAGACTGTCCTGCCCAACAGGTACATGTAGCTTGGTAGCTGGCACAATACACATGTGAAATGTTCTGACCTTGGTTGATAGTTGGCTCTTTTTTGCTTCTTGGTAGCACATTAGGGTGCACATATTTAAACATATGCGTGTGTATTGGCATAAAGGAAAAACCTTAATGCTGTCGTCAGTTGGCCAAGAGGCTGGTCTAAATTCTCATAAAAATTTTCATTATAGATCATTTGAAAATATATGCAGTGGTTTTACTTTTGAATATTCCCAGTAACTTAAATGAGAACAACTAAATATTCTTTGCATGCATTAGATTCAGTATAGTATGTGGTTAAGTAGTTATAAGTGCAGGCTTTGGAGTCTTAAACTTGAGTCAAGTTATGGTTCTGTCACTTACTAGGTAACCTTGGAAAAGTTATTGAACTTCTCTGGAAATCAGTTTTCTCAGCAATAAAATGGGAATAGTGATACTCACCTCACTTACCTTACAGGGCTGTTGTAAATATTAGAAGAGATATAGTATGGCAAATGCATAGGGCTGTGTCTAATAATGTATAATTGTTCCAATTTGAGAGTTTTGAAAAACATTTTTTCATTAAAGAAAATACTGAACAACTGCAATGTTCCAGACACTGTTTTGGGACTTGGTGAAACTAAGATAAATAAGTTGTAATTTTTCCTTCAAGATATGCACAGACTAATAGAGGAATCCAGCATGTAAAAACCAGCTAAGACTGAATGTGATCCACACTAAATGCAATGCAGGTGCTGGCCTGAAAGGCAGTGGCTCTCCTTAGAGTTGTGCAGTGCACGGCCTGCTCCACTGAACACCGCAGCCCTAGCTAGGGGAGAGGAAGCCTCAGTGAAATATGAACAGAGCCCTCGCATTTTGAACAGGGACTTGAAGGATGCCCAGGAGTTCAGTAGGTGGAAAAGAAGGCAGGTCATTCTGGGCATGGGGAGAAGGCATCTCTGTGAATCACCAGGTAAAGCCAGAGTGTAAGGTGCAAAGTGACGGGTGTCTGGAGATGTGTATGATAATAATAATAAAGTTTCAACAGAGTATTGTTTCTCTCAGTGAGAGGGCAAAGGTCAACCCTGGATTATCCCACAACTGGGTCGTCACAAAGGACAAAGCAGTGAAGTCCAGATTCTACTGTCAAGTGTGTGTTGCAGGGTGATTGATCTTCTAATGCTAAGATGGGGTTTGCGTTTAATGTTGGCTTTATTTTGACATGCTCTAAACAGGTGCATCCACATTAGAACAAATCACTTTCTTTTTTGGTTTTATGCTTTCATTCTGTGACAGATCACATTGAAGGTATTGGCCTTTTGTGAAACAGTCCTATAGAAAGTCCTCTTGAATTGAAGGATGAGATAGAGCAATGTAATACTTTGTTCTTCATTTGCCCAAACACACCCCAAGGAGGAATGCATGCCCCACCCAAGAGCAGAGGGGAGGTTGTGAACACAGGGTCTGCCACACTCACTTGACTTTGTATGTGGGTCATTTTTCAGATAGGGCTGATGGTGCTTTAGAAAAGAAAGAAAAAATTCATCTAAGATACAATGAATTGTTTAGTCTTTATGAAGTTTTGGAAAGTAGAGTGTGGTGAATATTTGGCTCTGCCATTAGAAGTGTTCTGTAGTTTAGGTGTACCCTAAACTTGACAGTAGATTTATATTAGGAAAGGAAAATTAATTTTGATTTAATTTTTGATCTATGTTAATTACAATTTATGTTTTATTAGATAACTTAAAAATAGATTGTAGGGAATTCCCTGGCAGTCCAGTGCTTAGGACTCCATGCTTCCATTGCAGGACACAGGCTCCATCCCTGATTGGGGAACTAAGATCCCATAAGATGCACGGTGTGGCCAAAAAAAAAAAAAAATTGTATTTTTTGAGGCAGTTTTAGGTTTATAGCAAAATTGAGTGGAAAGCACAGAGAGTCCCTTATACCTCCTGTCCCCTCCCCACCAGGCACCCCCACTGTCGACACTCCGCACCAGAGTGGTCCATCTGTACAGTCAGTGAACCCACATTAACACATCATTTGCTCAAAGTCCATAGTGTAGGTTAGGGTTCACTCTTGGTGGTGTACATTTTGTGGATTTTGACAAACGTATAATGACATGTGTCCATATGGTAAACTCTTTTTTTAATGTAATAAACTGATTTCTTAAACAAATATTATATGCAAACATTAATTGAAAGGTATACATGTTTCAGTGTTAAACACATATTCCTCTTCCAACAAAATGAAATGTCATCCTGAGTCACCTTGGGTCACCAGAGGTCTCAGTTGACTCTCTGCTAGTATTTGACCATGTCCTGCATGACTTTATCCTCCTGTTACTGAATGCAGGTTCATGTGCTCGATGCACAGTGAGGCCAAACAAACCGAAACGTCCGAGTTTGGAGCAAAGAAAGGTTTATTGCAGGGCCAAGCAAAGGGAACAGGTGGCTCGTGCTCAGAAATCCCTGAACTGATATGCTAAACGTTTTCAGGGTCAAATTTGGTTTTGAATGCACAGCTGTGCTGTCATATGGCATCCAGAGTGCCCAGGCCTGGCTTAGTTAGCAGACACAGTCATCCCCTGGGGAAGCAGAATATGACAGAGTCCCTGCTCCCAGAAACCCTGGAGTTGGGAGAATAGGAAAAACAAGAAACAAAACAAAGAGAACAGCCTGTGCCGAGGTACAGAAACAGGAAAGAACATGGAATTTTCAGGGAAGGGCAGAGTGCAGTTTGCACAGATCTCTGTGTGTGTGTGTGTGTGTGTGTGTGTGTGTGTGTGTGTGTTTGTAGGGGTCATGGAGGGGAGGATAGGAGTGTGGGTAGGTAGGTGGAGTCTGCTTTTGAAGGGTTTGATGTACCTGGCTAAGGAGTTTTAACTAGATCCAGTAGAACATTGTTTCTAAAATGTGTCACAAAAATAATTAAAATAATCACCACATTTTAATGTACCACGTGTTGTGCAGAGCGCTTTTCATAGATCATCTCATTTAAGGGTCATGGAGGGAGGATAGGAGTGTGGGTAGGTAGGTGGAGTCTGCTTTTGAAGGGTTTGATGTACCTGGCTAAGGAGTTTTAACTAGATCCAGTAGAACATTGTTTCTAAAATGTGTCACAAAAATAATTAAAATAATCACCACATTTTAATGTACCACGTGTTGTGCAGAGCGCTTTTCATAGATCATCTCATTTAATTTTTCTAACAAGTCTGTCAGGTGGCTACTCTTGCTGTCCCCATTTTATGGATGGGGAGACCACAGTGTAGTCACTGGACTGGCTCAAATTCAGGTAGACTGACTCCACCGTTCTAATTCCCAGGGATGTGTAGTGGCAGAAAAAGGGGCCGTGGTAAGATGCTTTGGGAAACACTCTCATAAGTTCTGCAGTTAAAAAAGTAAATGTGTTGAGCTCAGTGTTTCACAGTTAATTTAGCCTTCTAGTAAATACTCTTCGAATCGTTTGGGTAATAAAACACTGCCTGGAGATGGAAAGCCATAAAAAGATTTCAAGGTGAAGCATGACATGATCACCTTGAGTTTTAAGAAAAGAACCAAATAGCCGAAAAACTATGAGGATTGGGTGACAGGAGGAACAGAGATGCTAATTAGGTGGACATAACAATAACCTGGCAAGAGGAAATAACGTGAACCCCTTCAGAAAAAAAATTAGGTATGAGTTTCTGGCTGGGAACTCTATTTAAAGGAAGAGGCTAGGGAGTTACAGGAGGCTCAGAAAATTAGAATTTTGATAATATAGTTACAGTATGTTTGGATCATGGATTTCCTCTTCCCCAAATGAAATCTTAGGTGGAACTTCAGTATGTAAAATGGAGCTGCTCTGTTTGCTGAGGGGGTGGATAGGGTATCTGGAGCCCCATCTCCTTGTGCCCTTCCCACACACGCCCCAACATGGCTTGAAAAATCATTGCCCTAGATTAAGACAGAAATAGCTAAAACAATGTTGCCTTATGACTAATCCTTATCTTTGAAAAATAAATACATGGAGAAACAGCAGAGTTTAGTGGCTAGGAATGAGAGTTCGGACCAAACTGTCCGAGTTTGAATCCTGGCTCTGCCACTGATTTGCTGTGTGATCTTGAATAGTTATTTAACCACCTTGTGCCTCTGTTTTCTCATCTGTGAATGAAGATGGTAATAGTAGCAGCCTCCATAAGTTGTTGGGAGAATTAAATGAGTTAGTTTTTGCAAAGTTGCCACTGTATCTCAGTGCTGGGCACATAGGAAGCACTTAATATGGCAGTCTTCTCTGCAAAACACTACTCAGGTCAGACAGAGAAAGAGAAATATAGTATGTTATATGTGGGCTCTAAAAAGAAATGATACAGGAACTTCTCTGGTGGTGCAGTGGTTAAGAATCTCCCTGCCAATGCAGGGGACACGGATTTGAGCCCTGCTCCGGGAAGATCCCACATGCCACGGAGCAACTAAGCCCGTGCGCCACAACTACTGAGCCTGCGCTCTAGAGCCCATGAGCCACAACTTCTGAAGCCCACACGCCTAGAGCCTGTGCTCCACAACAAGAGAAGCCACCGCAATGAGAAGCCTGCACACTGCAACGAAGAGTGGCCTCCACTTGCTGCAACTAGAGAAAGCCGGTGCTCGCAGGAACAAAGACCCCAACACAGCCAAAAGTTAAAAAAAAAAAAAAAAACAAAGAAAAGAAATGATACAAATGAACTTGTTTACAAAACAGAAACAAACTCACAGACTTAGAGAACAGAACTTATGGTTATGGAGTGGGGGGAAGGGTCGGGGGGAAGGGATAGTTAGGGAGTTTGGGATTGACATATACACACTGCTATATTTAAAATGGGTAACCAACAAGGACCTACTGTATAGCACAGCTCAATAATATGTAACAACCTGAATGGGAAAAGAATTTGAAAAAAAATAGATATGTGTATGTGTATACCTGAATCACTTTGCTGTACACCGGAAACCAACACAACATTGTTAATCAACTATACTCCAATATAAAATAGAAAGTTAAAAAAAAAAAAAGACACCACTCAGACTGTCTAGACCCCCTACAGTCCCTCCAGAGTCTGGGCTGTCACCCTTTTGTAAGTCTGCTCATTCCATTTTTAGATGGCTTTGATCATTAGAAGCTATGATCTTCCACTGAGCCAAAATCTTTCAGTTCCTTGAACAGTTATTAATTTCAGATTGTGCTGCCCAGTAGGATAGCCATTGGCTACATGTGGCTATTGAGCACTTGAAGTGTGGCTAGTTTGAACTGAGATGTGCAGTAAGTATAGCATACACAGCGGATTTTGAAGACCTAGTATGAAAAAAAGTTAATATATCTCATTAGTCATTTTTATAATAGTTACATGTTGAAAGTATAATATTTTGAATATACCATTTTCTTTTCTTTTTTAATTTATTTATTTTTGGCTGCATTGGGCCTTCGTTGCTGCACACGGGCTTTCTCTAGTTGCGGCGAGCGGGAGCTATTCTTCGTTGCGGTACACAGGCTCTCATTGCACGGGCTCTAGGCATGAGGGCTTCAGTAGTTGTGGCATGTGGGCTCAGTAGTTATGGCTCGTGAGCTCTAGGGTGCAGGCTCAGTAGTTGTGGCGCATGGGCTTAGCTGCTCAGTGGCATGTGGGATCTTCCCAGACCAGGGCTGAAACCCGTATCCCCTGCATTGGCAGGTGGATTCTTAACCACTGTGCCACCAGGGAAGTCCCTATACCATTTTAAGTAAAATTTATTAAAGTTAATTTTACTTCTTTAAATAAAAATTATTAAAATTAATTTTACTTCTTTGTACTTTTTAAATGTAGCTACTAGAAAATTTTAAATTACATATGTGACTCAGGGACTTCCCTGGTGGTCCAGTGGGTAAGACTCCGTGTTCCCAATGCAGGGGGCCCAGGTTTAGTCCGGGGTCAGGGAATAGATCCTGTTTGTATGTCACAACTAAGAGTTTGCATGCCGCAACTAAGAGTCTGCAGGCTGCAACTAAGAAGCCTACGTTGCTGCAACTGAGTCTGCAGGCTGCAACTAAGAAGTCTGCATGCATGCTGCAGTGAAGATGCCACGTGCCACAACAAAGACCCGGCACAGTCAAAATAATAAATAAGTAAGTAAGTAAGTAAGTAAATAAATAAATAAAACAAAGTAGTGTTAGCATAATAATTTTTAAAAATTCAGGTCACATTTTAAAAAAAATCTGGCTCACATTATATTTCTACTAAACACTGCTGTTCTAAGAAAAGCAAGGAGGCCATGTTAATAGTAATAAGGAATATAAAGAATTCTAATAAAACGTAAAAATATGCTAGAATTATTTCCTTTAGGGATAATCGTGACTCTACTTTTAATTAAAAAATAATAAATGGAGGAGGGATAAATAATTTAACACAGGTACGTGAGAATACTCTTCATGGCTATATTCTATTCAAGGTAGAGAGCTGTTGTTTTATTAGGAAATCCAGCACTTTAGGGAAGAATAAATTTGATAACTCTTGGGCCTCTTCTAAGGCTAAACTAAGAGCCTTGGTTTTTAAAGGAGCCTAAAAAAAATCCATAACCATTTCCCTTTTCTTTTGCAAATTTATATTTTTATCTTTACTGAAAGCTGATTTATCCAGAGCTATCAGCTATGGTAGAAATGTCTCACATTTTGCTCTTTTCATAATGGCTAGAGCTTACAAAGGTACAGAATCTTAACATGCATTTCCTTTCATCAAAGTAAAGCTAACCTACATTAAGGACATTTCTATGGCTTGATTTTATGTTAATCTTTTGGGAATTGGAAATTTATCTGTGATAATGGGACTACTCGAACACTTCATTCCCTGGCCTTGTCAGATAATAGTGGAATTTGCTGTATTTTGTAGCTAGCTTAAGCATATCTATATATGTTTGTATTTGCAGAGGACTAAAATAATCAACCATAATTAAGAACTGATTGAAGAGTACTCTGCTGGGGAAATTTCTGAATTCTCCATTGCTTTTTGTCTTTGTAAAGATTATGATGTGAAATCTTACTAGCTTAATGTCAATTCTGTAAGGTAAATTGGTGCCAGTGTCTATTTTCTAGATACAGAGATTGTAGGTGAAGTAATCCCCTGGTCTTCATCTTTTTGTATATTCCGAGTCAGTCGTGCAGCCTCAGAAGAGTGAATTTTCTTGGCTATGAGATTTGCCTCTTGGGTCTGTGTTACTCTGCAGTTTCTTTTCCTGTACTTTTATGCAAAGATTGACTAGGAAAATGAAGATGGTGCAGTTGTTAATTATAGATGTGCCAGTTATAGAAATCCCAGACTA
Organism: Lipotes vexillifer; assembly: GCF_000442215.2. Taxonomy (NCBI): domain Eukaryota; kingdom Metazoa; phylum Chordata; class Mammalia; order Artiodactyla; family Lipotidae; genus Lipotes; species Lipotes vexillifer. The sequence goes on from NW_006777801.1 coordinate 833,937, forward strand.
TCCAGAGTAGAGGTTGATTGCACGCAAGTTGTTTTTTTTGCAGTTATCCAACTGATGTATGGTGGTTTATTTTCCAAAGCATTTGGAATGTAATTGTGTGAAGTGCTGTTTTCAGAGTCTGTGTCTAGCCATCTTTTGAAGCATTTTCCATGCCTCCGTGAAAGTTTGAATGCTTGTATGTAATATATTTTATGTGAAGGTGTCTCAACCTCTTTGTTTCTTAATTTACAACTGAAATATACCGGCTACTACAGGGACCCTATTACAACCTAATGGAAAGTATTTTAAACTTTTGCTTCTGGTTGATTAACTCTTCAAAATGCTTGAGATAAGATCGTGGATTTAATCCCTAGTAATTGCCAAGACTGTGTCTGTAACCCTTATAAATAGTTAGCATTAAAGCTGTGTCATTGTCATAAAACTAGAAAAACAAGACCCTCAAAAAATATCTTTC
>NW_006777801.1:834400-838288 GCF_000442215.2 Lipotes vexillifer
AATAGCTACCATGGGGGATAACACCATATTTACAAATAAATGAAGAAATCAATCAAAAGCATCCCAAACAGTTTTTAAAGGCCTTATTTACTACAATCTTTTCATGATACCGGAAGAGGGCTCTTATTATGACACTGAAGGATTCACATGCCAATCTGCCACTGAAGAAACTAGCCTGTTTTTGAGGGCTCACATACATTTATCCTTCCCTGTTAAAATGCAAAACTCCAAACCAAATAAACCAGGGAACTACTCATATGAAAATGACAATTTATGTGGCTCTTCTTACATTATTTTTTTAGTAATGCATTTTTGCATTTTTAGCAGTTGATTCAGAGATGTGGTTCCTTTCCCTGGGAACCGGTTCTTCTGTCTTTTCTTTTTTAAATAAATTTATTTATTCATTTATTTAGGGCTGAGTTGGGTCTTTGTTGCTGCACGCGGGCTTTCTCTGGTTGCAGTGAGCGGGGGCTTCTCCTGTTGTGGAGCATGGGCTCTAAGCGCGGGCTTCAGTAGTTGTGGCTCACGGGCTCTGGAGTGCAGGCTCAGTAGTTGTGGCGCACGGGCTTAGTTGCTCTGCGGCATGTGGGATCTTCCCGGAGCAGGGCTCGAACCCGTGTCCTCTGCATTGGCAGGCGGATTCCTAACCACTGCACCACCAGGGAAGCCCTGTCTTTTCTTATTGCAATGAACTCATTGCAGAATTCATGGCACCAGAGCTGTTTTCTAAAGAAAAATAGAGAAATAAAATGGGATTTAGAGCTCACACAGAGGTATCCTGAGGATTAGATGGACCTGGTTTGTTTGGTGCTTTGGAGATAAACCAAACAAGTGTCTCAGGCATTTTCTTGGGCAATATGGTGGAATCCTTTTGGTCATGGAGGAGGCGGCCATTTCTACCATTTCTATTTGGAACCCACCACATTTCCTTCAACCATCTGGCAGTGTTTAGCAGCGAAGCTCAGCTTTCAGAATTCAGCTGGACTTGAAATTGGCAAGTCGCTTATGAACAGGCCTGGTGCGGTCTCAGCTGGGCTTGATGGGAGTAATGGCCCCTTGGCTGATACACAGGAAGTTGATTGGTGCACATGTTAGTTTAAGTGAGTGGTTAGGTTCTGATTCCATTTCCTGTGATGCATTTTGTAGACATGGCTGAATAAATGTGTTGCCTTGTGAACTTGAACAGAACAGGGTAAGAACTTTGAGACAGGGTCTTTCTCCTCCATTGAATACTCCAGAGCAGGGATGTGGCTAGGGGAAGAACGGGGGGTGGGGGTGGGGGAATGGCGAAGGTTACTTGGGGCAGAGCTTCACAAAACAGTGTGCGGATGGGGATCTCATAAATGAACTTTCCTTCCTCCTAAATAACTCAATACAGCACTTCTAAAACTAGGTCGTAGTATGTAGAAACTGTGTCCTCCAGATTACCTGCCTCTGCATTGGGACCCCATTTCTTGAATAGTTAAATAATTGTTTCATTGGATAAATGCATGGTGAGTCACCCAGAAATACCCTGTGTCCTCTGGAAAAGACTATTGCAGCAACAAAAATATCTTACGCCATGGATTAGGTTTTGGCACTGGAAGTGGTTTACCTTGTTATTTGGAATTCTGTACTGTTAATTATGGCTCAAGACTATTATCATACAATGATTTCTTTTGTACCTCATCATCTTCCTTTACTGTGTGTGCACGTGTGCATGAATGTATCTTTGTGCATGCATGTATGTGTATGTGTATTCCATGGAATATTCTTTCTCAGGGTGGGTTTTTTTTTAATTAATTATTTGTTGTCTGCGTTGGGTCTTCGTTGCTGTGCGTGGGCTTTCTCTAGTTGCGGCGAGCGGGGGCTTCTCTTCATTGTGGAGCGGGGGCTTCTCTTCATTGTGGTGCGTGGGCTTCTCATTGCGGTGGCTTCTCTTGTTGCGGCGCACGGGCTCTAGGCGTGCGGGCTTCAGTAGTTGTGGCACGCAGGCTCAGTAGCTGTGGCTCGCGGGCTTTAGAGCACAGGCTCAGTAGTTGTGGTGATGGGCATAGTTGCTCCGTGGCACGTGGGATCTTCCCGGACCAGGGCTTGAACCCGTGTCCCCTGAATTGGCAGGCGGATTCTTAACCACTGCGCCATGAGGGAAGTCGCTTTTTTTTGAAGCAGGGAGATCAGGTCTGGTTTAATGATTGGGTAGAAATGAGAAAAGGAAATTTAAAATACCGGCCTTCAAAGCATAGGAGAAGTAAAAGTCAAATCTTTTTTTTTTTTTCCAAAATGAATTGTAGAATGTTTATGCAATTATTGTGGACCCTTTATAGTTTGAATGTTACTAATTTGAGTGAATGTTACAATTTGAATGAAGTATGGACCATAAAATCATACCTCCAAATGCGAAGACTCCTTTTAGTGAAAGATAATAAATCGTGGTTGGCTTGTTAAGCAATTGCAAAGTTTGCCCTCCCTTTCTCCACCTATGCTTTTAAAAGGGCTCTTTTTCAACTTAAATAATTATCACATAGCCTGTCACTGTTTATATATATTACCTCATATCATATGCAAACTCACTACTAGCCATCTACAATATGGTGGAATACCCTCACATGGCGCTGTGCTCCATGAAGGAATTCAGTATAATGCCGAACTGCCTTGGACCCTTTTCAGACAGTTTATTAAGTACCCAGATTGCCTCATTTTAAGGTTAGCCTAAGCCCACATGATAGATCCCCTAGGAAAGCATCAGAGTGATGTTCCAGTGTCCCATAAACACCTATAATGAGACTCTAAAGAAAATCTTTGGGGAGGCACTGCTTTGTGATTTTTTTTTTTTTCTTATACCTTTTAGATTTTTATGTTATTTATAGGCCTTCCAGCTTCTGCTTTTGCTTGCTTTTTCTCCTTTATCTTTAGATAACTTCTGTTTTCTTTTTTTTAACATCTTTATTGGAGTATAATTGCTTTACAGTGTATTGTTAGTTTGTGCTGTATAACAAAGTGAATCAGCTATATGTATACATATATCCCCATATCCCCTCCCTCTTGCGTCTCCCTCCCACCCTCCCTATCCCACCCCTCTAGGTGGTCACAAAGCACCGAGCTGATCTCCCTGTGCTATGCGGCTGCTTCCCACTAGCTATCTGTTTCACATTTGGTAGTGTATATAAGTCCATGCCACTCTCTCACTTCGTCCCAGCTTACCCTTCCCCCTCCCCGTGTCCTCAAGACCATTCTCTACGTCTGTGTCTTTTAACTTCTGCTTTCTGATTCTGTGGTCGATAGAGATGCCAATAGCACTGATGACAAAGATTCTTGAGGCTTGCCTGCTTTCACTTACTGAGGATGATGATCATGGTGATAATAGGAGCAGCAACCGAAGCCACCATTTATGAAGTAGTTACTTAACGTGGGCCACGCGCACGTGGACAGGCATCATCTCATTTACACCCACAACAGCCTGTGGGTGATTTACACCCATTTTACAGATGAGAAAGCTCTGAGACCCTCGGAGGCTCCATCACTTGTATAAAGTTATCAAGACAGAGAGTGTAAAAGCTTGGAGATGAACTGGCTTCAAAGCCTATTTTCTTTCTCTTCAGCCACATTTCATTTCCCCTACGTCATCAGTCCCATTGGAACAACTAATGGGCTCACTGGAGCTGGGAAATGAACAATAGGGTCAGAATTCACTCAAGCAAGTTGGTCTAAGTTGATAGAAATATAACCTCGGCTCTGTTCATTGGCATTTTGTTGCTCAAGAAATGCATAGATTTCCGGTGTGGACTTGCCCTTTGGAAAATCATGGAGGAAATGGTCCCATCTGAAAGTACACCCGTTTAAAAATATGCTTTAGAGTATTTTGGATCTGCAGCTTTATGTAGGGGAAGATCTGTCTGGTTTTCTGGT
>NW_006777801.1:839080-849628 GCF_000442215.2 Lipotes vexillifer
AGGGAAAGATCTGTCTGGTTTTCTGGTAAAGTCAGAATCAAAACTTGATTACAGATTTTGGTGGGGTGGTGATGGGGATCGATCTATAGTATTGTTGAGGTGGCAGCCGGCTGGAGTGGGAAGGTCGGCGCAAAAATGCCTTTGGAAATTAAACATTGTAATGAAATGATTCCTTTGAAGGCAGCTTTCCAGGTGTGCTGTAAACCATGCTAGGCTATAATTGAAATATAAAAGAATGCTTCAAAAGCTGTGATCTATTTTTTAGCGACTGTTGCGCTAATCCTGAAATCCTAGCATGAATTAATGTAAAGACAGGATTGGATGCATAAAAGTACCTGTTTTAATCATTTAGCATGTTGTTCAAAACTAACCTGGTTGAGGCTTCAAGTCTAAGGGTGAAAATCTCACTCTCATCTTTCAAATCCCCCCATCATCTGCCAAGAACAGCCACCAGGGGCTCCTGTGGGAGCTGTGAAGAGGGGCTACTTCCGCTCTCCCTGCTTAATGCCGGGGAGAGATTCCCTGCAGTTCATGTATGATGAAATGGTCGAGGCCGATGTTTTTTAAAAGTACTTTATTAAAGCTTAAACAGTGAATCAATTTTCTGTTCCAATCCGGTACCGTATGAAAATATCTACACTGCTGAAGCTTAACGTTGGCAGAAGGTTTCATCTTTGGAGTTGAACAGTAAGTTACTTTGTAGCAGGTGAGAGAGCTATGTTTGCCTCTGCTCCTGCACTTCACTAGCACAGGGAAGTCAGCCTTGCGATCTTAGAATAAGTCCACACTGTCCCCACTCTGCATCACCCCCGCTTACCTAGCATAGGTGCATCAGTACCCACATGTACAAACAGCAGCAATGGGTAGGAATACTGCATCTGGAGACTCAGGGTAGATTACAGTGCTGGGTACCTGTGGTTTCTTTTCATGTGTCCCAAAGTTCAAAAGTAAAAGCAGGATCCTTGTGTAGGGGCTGAGGCACCAAAGGGGAGGGAAGGTGCTGGAGTCTTATGTCCTGTGTGGTCTCAGGATGCCCCTTGTAAGTGTGAACTGATGCTGTTTTATCCTTTTATCTAGACGCACTACTTTGGCCTTTGGTTTCTCAGCAAGAGCCAGCAAGCACGATGGGTGGAGCTGGAGAAACCTCTGAAGAAACATCTGGACAAATTTGCGAATGAACCTCTGCTTTTCTTTGGAGTCATGTTTTATGTGCCAAATGTGTCGTGGCTTCAGCAAGAGGCCACAAGGTAGGTACATTTTTTCCTCCGTGTTCCATGTAGGATGTGGATTAACTGTGAGGCTTCAGATGAAGTAGATGAGCTGGTTGGTTTCGGGGTGTGTTTGTGTGTGTGTGTGTGTGTGTGTGTGTGTGTGTGTGTGTGGTGGGGAAGAGGGTAGCATAGTTGGGAAATGTTGACCAGTTGCTTTGCAGCTTTAGAATTTTTGTTTGAATCCATGTAGCTAACCCCAGCGGTTGCCTGTACTGCTAGTGAGGTAGCAGTGATCCTGAAGCACGTAGAATTTTGTGTCTAGCAGCATAGACTGGGTAAAATCAGTATGCTAGGATTTCATGAAAAATTAACCACCTAAAACCGTTTGGTCCAGTCCTTCCCTCAAAATGTCCCCAAACAAAATGCATCATCAGACTCTGGATTTGAGGATTGAGAAGGTAACTGAAGATGGGAGTAGAGTTGAGGAAAGCACTGAGAAGGCATGAGTTTTGGTTTCGTGGGTTGAATATGAGGAGGCAGGAAGGCAACAGCAGAGCGATCTGGGGATTAGCCCCGCCCTCCTGCTCATTGGCTGCTTTACCTGGGAGAGAAACCACGTGCCATCTTTGAAGTGCTATTTTTCCCTCATCTGTAAAGTGAGGGATTTGAATGAGTCCCAAACGTTCTGATAGTCTGCGATTCTGTGAATGAAACGAGTGCGTTTTTGTTGGTGTTCGTTAAAATATGCAGGTGGGGGGGGTGTCTCCTTATCATTCTGTTATTTCCGGTACTGAAGGGAATCACATAAACCCTCTACTTTAAGCCTTTTACTTGGATCATGGCATTCAGAGTGCTTGGGAAGCAATGTCAGTGGCATCCCAGGTAGAAGGAATAGTATTCTACCTGATTATTGCATGTGTCATTTCTTAGATTTTAAATTTCTGAAATAAGGATGCAGCTGAAATTTTTATTTACATTTTAAGGTGATAGTGTCCATCTTCTTCTTTTTTTTAACCCAAATCATTGTTAAATAGGTGGTGTTTCTATAAACACAGGCCATGAGAGAGCCGATAGTCGGACCCAGGAAACCTATGTCAGTCTTTCAGGTGTCATTCATTTGAAGCACTTGATTGTGTACCATCGTGCACTGTTTTCAAGTGATTTCATTTATTTAAGTCCTTTCTGTCCAAGAAATTATCTCCTCAAATCTCCTCGAGTCAAATCAAAGCAAGATGATTTCCTCCAGCTTTTGAATCCTTGAGTACTTTACACAGTGTTAGGAACACAGAATTAGGGTAATAAGAAATACTTGTTGGTTCATGGCTCTTGGACCATTAAATGCAAGAGAATGAGTGCCAAGGATGAAACATGGACTATAAATTAATGCATATTGGGAAAAGTACAGCCCGTAAGAAAAAAAAAAATGAAGTGGTGTTCCTCTGGACAGATTTATTCTGTAAGGTCTGTTTAGGAAGAGCAGTTGAAATGGTGAGGGACTCAGAAATTGTGCTTTATGAAGTTAAAGAAAAAAAAAGCTAGTTTAAGCTTAGAAAAATGAAGACTTGCAAGGGTACAGTAGCTGCCTTTGGACTCTCATGGGGAGGGAATTCTGTGTCAGCTCCAGAGCACAAAATTAGGGCCGGTAATAATGAAGTTCAAGGAGTTGAAAGACTTTGGTTGTCTGGCTCGACATAAGAACAGACTTTCTAATAATAAAGCCATGTAAAAGTGGAGTAAGCAGACTTATAAAAGGGCAAGAGCCCCAGTCTCTGCAAATGCTGTAGCACAGAGTGATAGCCCATGTAGTGTCTTGTAGATGAGACCGCCATATTGGGAAGAATGTTGGAATCATCAGTGGTTCTCAAACAGACCAGGGCCTGCTAGATCATAATTACCCGAAGCATTTATTATGAATATGGATTCTAGGGCCGCACCAGAAGTCTGAACTGAAATGTCTCAGACTGGGGTTCACGAGGATGTGTTGTTTAAAATAAACAATATTCCTCAGGTAGCTCTGATGTTCATTCAGACTTGGGAATCAATAAGTTAGTTAACCTCTAAAGCTCTTTACAGTTTTAGATTTTCCAGATAAGTAAACTTAATGCTGCATTATTTGATTGTCAATATTTGCATTTATAAGCTGAAACAAAAAGTGTTTAAATCTCAGAAACTGAGGTATAGAGTAGGAACTTTTGAATTTCTTTTTGCTCAGTTAGGTTGGTTCATTTAAGAAGTTTGATAAGGAAGGAAAGAAGGGTTTTTCAACACAGGATTTTGAAGCAAACTCTGTTACTGTTGTTTGATCAGAAAAACTAACAGAAAATGATTCAAAACTTTGAAGGACATTTTTTAGACTTAAACATTGGAACTAACCTATGTAGATTTCAGGTATAACCTTCTCTTTATGGGAAAGGATGTTTAAAATTAGGAGCCGGTTTGCATGAGGAGTTTTTTTTGGTCCTCCCCCTCCCCCCCCAGCATTGCAGGAATTTTTGTTGTCCCAAGGGGCCCTAAAACTGGAATGTGCCGGAAGTGGGGGTGGGGTGGGGGGGTGGGGGTCAGAGCAAGGGAGGTGGAGAAATAATAGAGAAAAGTGTTGTAAATAAAGAAAGGAACATTGATAGAGGGAGAATGAAAAGAAAAAAGGAGGGAATTCCCTGGTGGTCCAGGGGTTAGGACTCAGCCCTCTCACTGCGGGGGACCGGGTTCAATCCCTGGTTGGGGAACTAAAATTCTATAAGCCACATGGCATGGCCGGGAAAAAAAAGAAAGAAAAAAGGAATATATATACTTGGGAAGGTTGAGGGACACCAACAATGACCCAGGTGTGATCCACTGACACTCACCCTGGGTTTTAGGCATATAGACTACAGGGTAAAGGAGACTGGTTTGAACAGAATAACAGTTTTAAGTGCTCAAGATTTCTGGGTTTGATATTAGAGATGAATAGAAGAGCTGAATTCAAGGTGAAGAGTGCTACCAATCGTCATTAGGAGCCCTTGGGAATCTGAGTCTTCCTGGGAGGTTTTAGAAGCATCTGGGGTCTCAACTGAGTATTGAAACTGTCCTCCAGGCAGAGCAGCCAAGGAGAAGCAGTGGTGGGTGTGGGATTCCAGAGGAATGTTTGACAGAAGGCCCCGGCAGCGTTCATGAGGAGCTGGTTAGTGGCTCACTCCTCAGTCAGCCCCTGTTACCTGAGTTACCAGGCATCTCAGGTGGAGGTGGGCTTTGTCTTCTCTGAGAGCACCTGGGATCCGCAGCATCTGACACAGAACAGTTAGTCTTTGTGATGCCCCGCAGAGTAAGATGTTTGCATAGATTAGCAATAGAAATCTGTCTTTCATTGTGGGCAACCCTTTGGAGGAGGCAACCATTCAACCATCTGTGCTTAAAAAATAAGCCTTTGTCTGGAGCCAACCACAGTTGTTTTCACCCAACACATGTTTGCAAGGGTTTGGCTACTTCTCTTTGAGAGTAAAACAGGTTCTATAGCATTAGTCGGGACCAGCCATTTCTTTTCTGATAAAGGACAAAGAGCTTGGAATTAATACTCTGTGTGTGTGTGTGTGTGTGTGTGTGTGTGTGTGTGTGTGCGCGCGCGCGCGCGCATGCGTGTGTGTAAACCCATATAAAGACACACAGGGGTGAAAGAAAGATATATTTAAAAGATGTATGTTTCATTTCTCATCTTCAGACAGTCCTACCCTTGAAAACTTGCAGGTTAACACAGTATTTGGAACAATACAACAAAAATTGGAGAACGAGGTTGATTGCAAACTGTTTAAGAAGGTGATTGACTTAAGATTATCAAGTCCAGGTTTTTTAAGTTAGAAAATCGAGAATCTTTGTTTTTTTGACATTAATTTTGATATGCTTTGTCTCATCTCGTTTCCAGGACATGCTTTTTGCAGAACAAATCTCTTCGTAAGTGAGGGAAAAAGGCCAAGATACTATGGGGAGTAGGGGACAACATGGACAGTTCAGGACCTACGTTTAGGTGGTAACTGAATAGGAGACCAAAGATATCAAAAGGAGAATACACACAGAAGTACACATAAAAGGGGAAACAAAACAAAACAAAACAAAACTCCTGATAGTCTTACAGAAGTGTGAAAAAGCTGGTGAAAAGGACACACTGATAGACAGGTGGAGGATGAGTCATGAAACCATAGGAATTAAAGAGATTAGGAAGAGAGTTTGTTAGCCCTGTTCCAAACTGTAAAATACATTACCTTGGGGCTTTAAAAATGTTAGTTTTCCTCCTTTGGTTAAAATGACTCAAGGGATGGGACCACCATAGTTTTTTCCGTTTTTTCTCATCTCCCTTTTTGCCAGCTTGTCTGCTCAGCAAAGGGACTCTGGCTAGGAGTTCATCTTCCCCCATCCTGTCCTCCTCCTGACTCAAAGGAAAGATTTTTGTAATGTGTTTTAATGATGTGCATAGCAACAGGCTCATTATAAACACATGGTTTTCAGATTTTTTTCTGGACACAGAAAGAAAAAAGATGGTTTGTGAGAGGTGGAGAAATTCTTAGTCAAACAGAAGGATCCTTAATAATAGCCAGGGGAAACCAGAAATCTGTTGGCGGAGATCACTGCTTTCCGTTTAGGTCTGGGGTTTTTCCAAGTCTTCCTCCAGTGAGGAAGTCCCTCTTTAGTTTTTTCAATACTAAAGAGAACACTTTTAAGAGAAAAAGTAATTTTTGAAGAGTGAATTGGCTTCAAGGTTGAAGTTGCTGACTGCATACATGGTTTCTAAAATTTTCACTTCTGGGACATTTTTCTGTTATCAGAACATGTTTGTCTTTGCATTATCCCTGTTGAATGGTCTGTTTGCATAGTGCTAAGGGGCTTTTAATTGTCCTAATGAGGGCAGATAACCTTTCCTACTTTCCCAGAACACATTTGTAGCCTGCTGTTGAGGTGCGGCCATCCGCCTTCCTAGAGGTAAGCATCGTTTTGATGCAAAGCAGTGGAACCACTGCTGTGGCCAGCACAGTTGCTCTACCGGCCGAGGACAGTTTTGACACATTGTGGAATTCTGGTGGAAACTTCAGGTCTGTGGGACCTGTTCCAAGCTCTCTCCATCTAGAGGGTGCTGCCTCTGTGTTTTCTGCACTTCTCAGCCTCTGTGGGTCACTCTACTCTTGGAATCACCATTCTCCTTACATGTCTTAACTTCTCTAAAGTACTAGACTATGAGGCTACAATCTAGTCTGCTCGGTAAAGCTGCCTAGCAGTTATTTCCAGAAGGATTTTGAAAAATACTTAATCTCTGTATGGGCTTGTAGGGGGCATTCTACAATGTTAAATGTAGCTCCTGTCTGGGAAGAACTTACTGGACAATGTGTCATTCCACTAACTGCAAATAAATGCCCACATTGAAAGCTGCACTGTTTAGGTATCACAAAGAGCGTGAGTGCATTTTTGTTGTGATGGTGAGTGACAAGAGAGTTACGTTATTACATTGTTAGACTATGGTGGGGGGGCAGTGGTAACCCCCCTTTTCTTCCAATTACAGAGTTTGGGCCTCTGGCATATTATATTGATGGCAAAGCCAGATTAGGTGAAGCCTTACATCCCCATAAAGGTCAAACTGGTGGTTTTTTTTTGTTTGTTTTGTTTTTTTCCTTGCGTTATGCGGGCCTCTCACTGTTGTGGCCTCTCCCATTTGCGGAGCACAGGCTCCGGACGCGCAGGCTCAGCGGCCATGGCTCACGGGCCCAGCCGCTCCGCGGCATGTGGGATCTTCCCGAAACGGGGCACGAACCCGCGTCTCCTGCATCGGCAGGAGGACTCTCAAGCACTGCGCCACCAGGGAAGCCCCAAACTGGTGTTTTGATTTTTTTTTTTTTTTAAACTAGGTTTCAAGAAGTGGTTCCAATGACCTTACAAAAGCTTTCTTCACCTTACCTTTCTAGTAAATACTTATGGTTTCCCTTTTAGTCTCTTGCCATCTGCCTTGAGTGCTATTGTAAACAAGTCAGTGTTCAACCAGTGTTTGAAATGTCTCTTTTAAAAGCTCTAATTATGGTAACATTTCCATTTCCTTTTACAACACCATTTATTTTGTTCCTCGGTTCTGTGAATTCTTTTATTATTTTGAAATGTCATTTTAATGGCTATTTAAAGTTTACCCGTGGGCTGGGAAATAGGGACTCTCTTCAAATCGGACTTAAAATTCAGCATGAATTCCCTGTGGGTAATATAATTTGCTGAGAATGGCAAATCCTCCTCCTGGCCAGCTCCAGCGGGTGAATGAGAACTTGTTCTCTCTCTGTTGATGATTGCCAGATATTTTAGATATTTTAAGATGCTGTTTATACTGGGATTTAGTCTCAAACATCATTCTGTGTGGCTAATGTCATGTACGATGAGATGAGCGAGGAAAATGGCTGTCTGCAACAAGCAGAGCAATCTTGAAGGCGAGAATTGCTTTCCCAAAGGAGATGAGTTGATGAAAATGTTAGTTGCCATTTGCATTATTTTTCATTCTAGCCTTTATTTTAAGTACCTGTTCCGTGTTAGACACTTTGCTAGTCAGTGGGAGTACAAAATGAACAGATCTCAACACGTCCTCTCTCTCCTGAAAAGAGCTGTATCTCCAAGAAGCTTTTATTTCATCTCCACATATTTGACTTATTGGAGATTGGAGTTTGTTTGTAAAGCTTACCCAGGGAGCCTGGTAAGTGTCTTCCAGGACCAGGACCAGCTTCATGGACCTGTGACCTGTGCAGTTAGTTGCACGGAGCCCCGCACTCAGAAAAGCCCTGCACTTGGCTTAGGGCACTGCTGTTGTTCTTCTGAAATTCTTAATAATTTTTTTTTTTTGGCTGCGCCTCGGGGCACGCGGGATCTTAGTTCCCCGACCAGAGATCGAACCCATGCCCCCTGCAGTGGAAGCACGGAGTCTTAACCACTGGACTGCCAGGGAAGTCCCTGAAATTCTTAATTTTTGAATAATGAACGCTGCATTTTCATTTTTCACTAGACTCTGCAGATTTTGTAGCCAGTCCTGCCCAGGACAGCCTCCTACCTCCATCCCTGTTCATTCATCTCTGCTTGTTTTATTGTTGCCTTGGGACTTTTGCTCTTAGCTTTGGGTAGATCTGAGTCGTCTGTTGTGGGTGTGATCAAAGAAAAAAGGTAAAAAGACAAACAAACAAACAAAAACCATGGGGGAACACAAATAAAATTTTCACTGTCTTTGCAAATATGAAAATGAAATTGAGGTCCTGGTAACCATTTCTGCTCCTGGACTTGACTTACCGGAAAATCCTGCAGAGTTTGGGGAACTGTTATAAAACCAGTTGAATTTCCTTTAGGGAAGCTGATCAATTAGCTTATCTCAACCCTCAGCTAGGATTTCCTCATGTTTTGCTTTGAAGAAGATGACTCCTCAAAGTTTATGCTTTTCTTAATTAAATCGAAAGCACACCTTAGTGCCTACCTCATCATACCAAGTCTTCCAAATGCATGGAATTACTTTTTATCCTTTTCTTTCCTCTCACAGGAAAAAGATATAGATTGCAAGAATATGTAGGGAGATAGCTATTTAGGCAACACACTGCCAGTAGAACAATGAGGTCTACACGTATAAAATGAAGTTAACACTTAAACACAATCTGGGTGTTTATTTGATATTCTTTCCCTTTAGGGGAGAGAAAACAAATGGTAAAATAAATCAGTGTTCTTTAATAATATCACTTGACATTATTATTATTTATTGTAGGTGTTCTATAATAAATGGAAAAATCGGAATTTCAAATGGAAATAGGTCCATGGCATCATTCATGTTTCAAAAGGAGCCTTCATGTAATGTTAGGTTTCTTTAATGCATCTGACATTTGATTTTCACCCTTTGTAAAGCAAGATATGCTTCTCTGTGCTTTAACCATTAGTAAAGCAAAGTTTCTCCCAAATAGGTTGAAATATCAATAGTATACCTCAAAAAGAAAAACAAAACCCTTTTCTTTTAAAGTGTTAAGATTCTCATTTTCAATCGTACGGTTAATGTGTATTTACTAGCATTTGATGATCTATTCTGAAATTCTCAAAAGCAAACAAAAATCATGTGCTTCTCTTGAGCTGTTTGGAAAATAACTTGATATCTTAAGCAAGGGTAATACTTCTGTTCTTTGTGTATTCCTTGATTTTCAAACGTACATTTATTCGTTTGTTTATTCACTCCTTCATCGATTTCAAAGGGTTCTTTATCAGAGTTACATTGCAGAAGACTGAGAAAGATCCATTTGACTCATGAAACAATAAAGATTTATAAGAGAGCAGGGTTTAAAATTTTAGAATATTCTTTTTTTTTTTTTTTCAAAAGCTGGTAGAACATGATGATCCCACACAGCAGTGTTTACCTTCAGCTGTGGGGTGGAGAGGGGAAAAATAAACAGAAGTGATGGGAAGAGGTGTTTTGTCGTGTCAGAGCATGCCAACTATGTTCCATGGGTTTTTAAAAGACATCCACTTCCTTAGAAAGTATTCCTAGGATTTGTAGGGCTATCATTATAATGGGTGGGATTGGGAATGATGTGTTAATTTCAATGCTGGGGTTTTAAAAAACTCTTGCGGGGAGAGGCACAGGAAGCAGTAGATGTTTTAGAATCCTTTGCTCTACTTTTTCTGGGATCTCAGTGCAGGGACCTTAAGTCAGGGCAGACTGGGTGGGGAAGGAGGAGGGAAGTGGCAGATGTGCTGTATTCCCACGTTAAAGAGGCCTACAGTGTCAGAGCAGCAGCATCTAGAAAGCACAGAATCCTTTTTTGTGCTTTATGGTATAGCTGTTTTCTGGCCCAGTACAAGACTTCCAAACCTACCCAGCCTGAGAATGTGATAATTCTATGAGGTTCCATGGAAGAATGTAGTTTGTATTCCATCACCTGATAGAATTTAATAATAACAATCATGAGAGTGGCTAGCATTTATGTACGAGGTGCTGCACCAAGTATCTTAGGTGATTACCTTTTTCCGTCCTCATTACAACCCTATGAAGGGGGCTCTATTATTATTCTCTGAAAAAGGATTGTGGGTTTTTTTTCCCTAATAGAAGTTTTATTACTAATAAGCGGAGATTTCGTCCATCAAAGTAGTTGAATCTTTTACCTTACTTTGCCAGACAAATACTCTCGTCCACATGTCCCTCTACTCCCCAGCGTTACCAGAGAAATGGGAGGTGGGGCTGTTAGTTCCTACTGAAGTGTCAGCAAAGAAATCTAGAGGGCTGAAGTACCCGTAAAGTCAGAGATCATACGCTGGCAGCACGAGAGCTGATTCTGGTCTACTGGTGGGTTTTGTTTTACCTGGACCTTTTTTTTTTTTTTTTTTT
>NW_006777801.1:849638-876512 GCF_000442215.2 Lipotes vexillifer
CCTCTGCTGTTGCGGAGCACAGGCTCTGGACACACAGGCTCAGCGGCCATGGCTCACGGGCCCAGCCGCTCCGCAGCATGTGGGATCTTCCCGGACCGGGGCACGAACCCGTGTCCCCTGCGTTGGCAGGTGGACTCTCGACCACTGCGCCACCAGGGAAGCCCTGGACCATTTTTTAAAGAATTGAATTTGGTTGCCTTACAGATAGGTACAGGCTGTCTAGTTTGCCCAGTTCCCCGACTCCCTGTGGTGTTACAGTCAGCGACATGGATTCCTTCATGTGACCTGCTGGCCCTGTAGGCATTTAGGTTGTGACTGCTGATACTTGTGCTTTCTATATAACTTGAAGTGCTTCCCAGTACTGGGATCAACCTGTAGCTCCGCATTGGCCCGGTTGGGTTTACGCCACTCGGAGTCCAGCTGTCTTAACACTTTAGCCACCTACCAGAAAGGGAAGATGGTTCAGCTGGATGTGGGAGTATCATTTTCCTTACATCCTCGTCTGAAAAGTTTGTTTCTGTGTCAGATCGCTCCAGGGTTCTAGATGACATATTCTGTACTTTATGTAGTGGAGACGTGGCTTAAGTCTTTCAGAGTTTTCCTCATTATTGTTTCAATATCTGCCTCATCTCTGATTACTCATAAAAGATTCCATCTGTCACAAAGGTACCAAATGTCCTGTAGGCCAAAAAAAAAAAAAAAAATCACCCAAATATTAAGCAAACATAGCCTATTTGAGAAAGTAGTTTGCCATCTATCAAGACAGATTTACCAGAATCATAGTTTTATATCCAAATGTGAAATGCCACGGATTCCAGAGGCCAGTTATTTTATTGTACAGGCGAAAGAAGTGAGAACTAGAGAGATAAAGGGGCTTTGCCCATAGCCACACCACTGCTTAGAGACAGAGAAGTCGGACTCTTCAGCCAACACTGGAATGGTTTTAGGTGAACCAAGAATGCAGACGTGGGAGAGCCCGGGGAGAGGATTTGTTTAAACTTCCAAAAGCCTTGGCCCGTCCTCCCCTCCCTTGCCCTGCACTAGCTAAGACACCCTGTGGTACTGGAAGAGATGTGTTTTGTCCAAGGGAAGGAAGCAGTTTAGACAGCAGAAACAAAGGGTAAAGGGAAAACAGGCACTTCTTTGAATGGGGTGAGCATTATGTCGAGATTGGAACGGAGATGGGTTTTATTTAACATTTTTATCAGTGATCTGCTGCCCTGGGCACAGAGTGAAAGTGCCAAGCTTTCAGATGACACTAAGCCCTTTAGAAGAGTGGAAAATTGAGACATTGGAAATAAACTGTAGAAAGGTGTCAGCTGGTGTCAGGTTCCCAGGTGTGACTGTGAAAGGATGATACTATTCTTTCTGGTGTAATTTGTGAGAGGGGGGGAGGAGTCCTCATAGCAGGGGCACGTTGCAACGTGTTTCAGTTTACAGCAGCCCAGCTCTCAAGGTTGGCCCGTCAGTCTTGTGCTGCAGCTGGCCAGAGTGAGTCGATGTGTTGCCAGCGTAAAAATGTTTCCTGCCAGCATAAAAAGGTGTTACCGTTATTCAGAGCAAAGCCCAGCAAATTTTACGTAAGTTTCACTGAAATGCAAGCCAGACTGCATGATACTTTAACAGACAGTCAGAGAGAGGAAGCAATGTTAGAGACAAATGTTTTTGACCAGGACAACAGATGTTTTGAAGAAGGTCTTCAGAAGACCTGAACAGTGATCGCTAAAGAGAGAAACCCACAGATCAAAGGAAAACTCGAAAAGGTCAGTAATTTGGATACTTGAAATAAATGACCAATTGTGAAAAGATGGATACTGGTGGAAAAATATGAATGCAAGCTATGTATCTGCCAGACTTCATTGTGTGTATATTTTGAATGATTGATGGAGTCAGCAAAGAACTCATATTCGGTCTAATCTTCAAGGAAAATAATAGCTGGGAATAAAATATAGTTCAAAAACAAAACTGCTGTAGTAGGAGCACAGATTTGTAGTCAGAAGACCTAGTTTGCAGGTATTTGTTTCTTGGTCAGGCTCTGTAAACCTCCCCAAACTCAGCCTTTGTGTTTATTGTCAATCGGAGATGATACCAGCATAGTTACTGTGACGATTAATTCAGAAAGCACATAGTGGGTTTCAGCACACAGTGGGTATTCAAATGATGTTTGTTTTTTAAATAACAAAGATATAGTGTAAGGTAAGGAGAAATTGCTGTGCGGATAGTTGTCAATCACCTGGTAGAAGAGTCAATCCAGGCCCATGGTAACGGGAAACATACAGGGAAGAGCTTTGGAAATGTAGTTCAGCCTAGCCAAGTTGTGACATTACGGTGCTACCAAGGGGCTAGGTACCTAATTGACGATTAGCAGAGCCCAAATCACTATAAACTGGCTTTAGTAGAAACTCTTATTGAGTACAAATTTGGTACTGACA
Source organism: Lipotes vexillifer (assembly GCF_000442215.2). Taxonomy (NCBI): domain Eukaryota; kingdom Metazoa; phylum Chordata; class Mammalia; order Artiodactyla; family Lipotidae; genus Lipotes; species Lipotes vexillifer. Next base: position 852,071 of record NW_006777801.1, read on the forward strand.
CACGAGTGCTAGAAATCAAAATTACCCTCCAAAGACAAAGGATTTGATGTCATTGAAGTTAAGTTCAAATTTGTCCCTTATTTCCTCTGGCACTTCCTAAAGTTAGAGTTGCAAAAACTGTATTGTTATCATCCTAAGTAGATTCCCCACCCTTGCCCCAGTCCCATACAAGGGAGCAGATCTTGCCCAGAGGGCCCAGGCTGGTCCTGCTTTCTGGGCTGAGGTTACAGGCGAGTGTGAGGAAACAGGATAAGGCAGGCCTGGCCTGCAGCTTCACAGATGGTCAGAGCAGCTGTTCAGGGTCATGAAGCCAGGTTGGCTATAGCAGGATGGGCCAGGATGACCTGATGCTAATCTTGCAGTACTTGTAACTTGAAGAGGGTGTAGTTTGAAGAAGATAAACAATTCCAAATAAAGACTATTTAAGGGGATGATAGACTCTTGGTAAGTGATGATTATTTAGAAAAAAAACAAAAGTAAGAAATAGGGCTGGTTGAATCTTTAAGTGTGGTCCTCAGCCTGCATGGCTCAGAATCACCTGTGGCATTTTTAAAAAATGCATATTCATATATATATATATATAACTGAGTCATTTTGCTGTACAGGAGAAATTAACACAACAATGTAAATCAACTATACTTCAAAAAATTTTTTTAAAAAATCAGTACCTTTAAAAAATGCATTTTCTTGAACCCCACTCCTGACTGCCTGAATCAAAATCTTTTAATTAGTGCCACAGGTGAGTCTTATACTTTTTTTGGTTAAATGGAAGTAAACTCTATCCTGATGTTCTTTCTGCTGTAGCTGGTGTTTTATGTTAGTAAGTAGATGTTAGAGACTCTCAGGATGGATTGGAGGAATTGGGAAGGAATTAAAGAGTCTCAGTGTTTGTTTTAGGCTGAGGAACTTGGACGACAGATGGTGTGGTCTTACTTGTAGACTAACTGTAGGCATCTTCATGGGTTCCTGGTCTGAACACAATGGAGAACTCAAGGTTCTTCAGCAATTTTGGTCAGTTTTTATTTCGCATACCTCAGAGTCTAACATTTTAGTTGTTTAGTTAAACTTTGATAATGCGTAATAGATCATACATACTGTAATGTATGATAGATCCCTAAATAAGTCATTAAATGTTATTTATTGTACAGGAATTTAGCATTATGTGCATCCTTAATAAAAGTGGTAATAACAACTGGCCTAAATTGTGTATACTACTCTAACACCCTAAAACTCTGTATGAGACCTTTTCCAATGTTTACTCAGGCTTTGAAATTGTAAATTTAATTTTAATTAAAAAAAAGAATATTTCAAAACAGAATACTGTATATGGATTTCAGTAATTCTCTTGCCATTCTTTTTTTAAAAACATTTATTTATTTTTGGCTGCGTCTGGTCTTAGTTGTGGCACGTGGGATCTTTCATTGCAGTGCGCGGGCTACTCTCTAGTTGTGGCACGTAGGCTTCTCTGTAGTTGTGGCACACAGGCTCTCTAGTTGTGGTGCATGGGCTTAGTTGCCCCACGGCATGTGAGATCTTAGTTCCCCAACCAGGGATCGAACCCACGTCCCCTGCGTTGGAAGGCAGATTCTTAACCACTGAACCACCAGGGAATTCCCTTCTCTTGCCCTTCTAATTTGTCAATGTCTACTGAATTTAGGTAAATGTAAGATGAAACAATAGGTGAATTGAGAAACGATAATAAAAACATCCAGCCAAATAAAATCCCAAAGTTGTAAAAACATCAAAGTGTTCGTGATTAGTTTTTTTAAAAAGGATATTATTTTCTAGACTGGTTCATGGAGTCCTTGATTCCAACTACCAACCAGAAGCACAATATATTTAAATAATAAAAAATTTAAAGGTAGAAATGCTGTTCTAGATAGGAGTTATCTTAATTTTCTAAATCTTCTGTGACCTCCTCCTGACTATATACATGGAGAGGCTTTGTGTTGCATACACACACACACACACACACACACACACACACACACACACGATTTTTGAAGTACTCCCCTTTGTTATGAGTACTGAAAGTATTATTCTGAGAGCTAATATTCTGACAATCTTTCCCAAGAAAATTCCACTCTTATTTAAAAAAAAATATGACTTGGAAATGTTTTTATCCACAGGAAGTTGGAAAATACAGATAAAGGAAAGCTGTATTCTTTACATCTGGTTCATTTTCAAAAGGGTATCATGAATTATATAACCATTATACACTAAAGGAGGCATTTTTCCTTTCTGATTTAATGTGATTATTTGCTAATTTGTAACATTGTATAATTATAACTACAGTATGATTGAAAATCCATTTAGAGCTTTGAACATCTGCAGGAGGGATATGTTGAATTACAGAGATTCTTATTCATTGCTCTGTGATACTTGCATTATACCTGAAAACATACATACATGCATACACACACCAGGACTAAAACATTTTACCTCTCTTTACCCTTGACCCAATATATAAATAATTGGATTAGACAGCATTAAAATAAATGAGAGAGAATCAATCTAACTTTTTTTTTTTTTTTTGAGGTACGCAGGCCTCTCACTGCTGTGGCCTCTCCCGTTGCGGAGCACAGGCTCCGGACGCGCAGGCTCAGCGGCCATGGCTCACGGGCCCAGCTGCTCCGCGGCATGTGGGATCTTCCCGGACCGGCGCATGAACCCGTGTCCCCTGCATCGGCAGGCGGACTCTCAACCACTGCGCCACCAGGGAAGCCCCAATCTAACTTTTGATCATCAGGAATGAAATACTGTGTGTGTGTGCGTGTGTGCGTGTGTATATATATACATCTATATATGTATATTTAATTGCCTAGAGTAATATTTGCTAATATTCTGAAGGAGACTCATTTGGCCATTGTACAGTTTCTCCTTTTATGGTTTTCATTTGAGAAACACAGAATTTTGTCATGATAAAGGACAGTACAAATCATCAAATATGACTCTTCTTTAAAGAAACCAGTCTGATCAGATCCAGAGCAAAGAAGCCCAGGCAGGTGTCTGCTTCCGGAGTGCTATCCTGTGCCCACATCCTTGTTTAATATGTTCCAGCTGCTGCTTCTCTACTCCCACCCTTCACCCGGGTCCACAGACTGGGTATTTGCTGTCTGCAAGCAGGTTGACCTTTCAACCTTTTTTCTTGATTCTCAACGCTTTCCCCAGTCTGGGTCCAGTTTCTGGTAATTTTCAAATATCTTTAATATCTGCTTCTCATAGATTCCTTGCCTTCTGTTTTCAACCAGTCTTTTTTTTTTTTTTTCTATTTCAAAAATTAATCCCAAAATATTCATTTCACAGCTTTTTACTTCCTAATTACCATTTAAAATCTCTCTTACCTTCAGATGCCTGGTGTTCCTGCGTATATTCTGTTTATTTACTTACTGCTTCCATTATTTTTTGTCATCCATTCCTTCTTGAGCCCTTGAGAAATTATGTACGTCATTGATTTGGCTCACATGGGCCCCTTGAAGTTTACCAAGGGACACCCCACCTTAGAACCGGGGGCCTTTTCCACTCCTATTCTCTTTACTCCCGGTCAACACTAGACATGGCGAGTCCACTCCTTGTGGACTCCCTCCTGGGCTCCTGGTGCCATCCCCTTATCTGGTCCTTGCTTTGCCAGAACTCTGCCCTTCTAAATTTTTCTTTATCTATGATCTGCCATAGAGCTTAATCATCTTCAGACTTTAGACGTAATTTCTGACAGATGTCTTAATTTTGTACCACTTACCCACATCTTATTCTTGATTTCCTGCCGACAGAGGACAGTCTAGAACACATTCATGAATATACTGAGTATCTACTGTGTGCACAGCACTGGAGTATATGCAAAATACAGCCTTTTTCTTAAGGAACCTACGTTCATGGGAGCCCTTCTGCTTGCCTGTTATAGTCTTGCTTCAGGCTCCCTGGGGTGATGATGACAGTACCACTTGTTGATCACCTCTACCTGGGGCACTTCGCACACTCTTGCGCAACCAAATCTTGTAGGATCCAGAAAGGCAGACAGTGATGAACTGTTACCTTCCTGCTACCTGTCCTGACCTTAAATCCTTCCCTGCATACCTCATTTTCCTATAGGTGAATCCGGGATTCTTTGCCTGTCATAAATTGGCAATTAGAGTCATCCAGGGCTCTCTTTCATTATGTCATCTGTTATACCAGGCCCTGACCATTCCTCCACACTCTGGTAGTTACTTCCACTTGGAGTCTCACTGTCATCTTCTTTCTCTACCAATAATCATTTTTAAGGTGAGTTTTGTTAAAGGGTGACACATACAGGCAAATGCAGAAATCAAAGGGTACAGTTCAGTGAATCTTTGCAAAGTGAACATGCCCATGTAACCAGTCCTTAGACCAAAATTCGGAACATCGGGACTTCCCTGGTGGTGCAGTGGTTAAGAATCCGCCTGCCGTTGCAGGGGACACGGGTTCGAGCCCTGTTCTGGGAAGATCCCACATACCGTGGAGCAACTAGGCCCGTGCGCCACAACTACTGAGCCTGCACTCTAGAGCCCGCGAGCCACAACTACTGAGCCCACGAATCACAACTACTGAAGCCCGTGTGCCTAGAGCCCGTGCTCTGCAGCAAGAGAAGTGACCGCAACGAGAAGCCTGTGCACCGCAACGAAGAGTAGCCCCTGCTTGCTGCAACTAGAGAAAGCCTGCGTGCAACAACGAAGACCCAACGCAGCCAGAAAAAATTTAAAAAAATCGGAACATCACCAGCCCCTCACATCCTTCCTCATGTTCCCTCTCAGTCTCTATCCCCCCAGAGTAACCATAATCCTGACTTCTAAAAATATAGATTAGTTTTACTTTTTTTCTTTTTAACTTTTTAAGTGGAACAATACAGTATGTTCTCTTTGGTGTCTTACTTCTTTAATCATCATTTTGTGAGAGTTATCCATATAACAATATATGTATAGTTAGATCTTGGTCCTTTTCATTGCTGCCTAATATTCCAATATATGCATATGCTACAGTTTACACATTCTGAGAGGACATTTGGATTGTTTCCAGTTTGGAGCTACTATGAACTGTGCTGCTGTTTACATGTCTAGTATGTGTATTATAGACATTCTAGTACGTATCCTATGGACATTCTTGCATATGGCTTTGACAAGTGGACCCATTTCTGCTGAACATGCATATATTAGTTTTATCTAGCAGTTCTGTAAAATTTTTATTACTACCAGGAAAATAAAAAGCAAATTTTAAGGCTGAAAAATCTTAGCTACTTGATCTTGCTTTCTCTTTGCTCCCTATATTGCGTTCATTATTTATAAAATAAATATATATTGTGTGCCTACTGTGCTTGAGGCCACTAGGGCGCATCAGTAAACATAAAAGCAAATACTCTGGCGCTTGCTCAGTTGCAGATCATTACAATTATTGATCTTGGGGCTTCCCTGGTGGCGCAGTGGTTGAGAGTCCGCCTGCCGATGCAAGGGACGCGAGTTCGTGCCCCGGTCCGGGAAGATCCCATATGCTGCGGAGCGGCTGGGCCCTTGAGCCATGGCCGCTGAGCCTGCGCGTCCGGAGCCTGTGCTCCGCGACGGGAGAGGCCACAACAGTGAGAGGCCCACGTACGGCAAATAAAAAAAAAAAGTACTGATCTTTCTTAATATTAACAGTAATGACTATTAACATTTGTTAAATGTTTACTGTGTGCCAGGGCACAGTTCTGAGATCTTTATATGTACTAAGTCACTTAGTCCTTACAATAACTCTTAGAGTTAGCACTACTATTTTTTCTAATTTTACAGAATAGGCAACTAAGGCACAGAGAGGTTGAGTAACTTGCCCCCAGATATGAATAAGTGACAGAGCTGTGATTCAAACCCACGCAGTGGGGCTCCAGAAACTATGTTTACCCCTATGCTACCCCACTTTCCATTTAAATCCATTCCAGCTTACTTTGTCCCTGCTTTATGTTTTCTTACCTCTGGCCTGAGATACAGTGAAGTGGTGAGGACAACTGGCTTTTGAGTTGGACAGACTTGGAGTTGAATTCTAGCTCTGCTACTTGCCTTCTGTAAGCCCTCGGGTGAGTTATTTATCCTTTCTATGATTTAGTTTCTTCACGAACAGATCTCGTGAGGATTAATCTGGTTAGTAAATGGAAAAGTATGCTTTATAGTATCTGACACCATTATCATAATTATTATTTGGCCTCCTAACTTGTATCTTTCCCACCCATCTTGTGGTACATACCACTTACACACCAGCTCTAAGCATTTTTCTTAAGGGTGGTTGTTTTCATCATTTTCCTTTTATCAAAAACCTTTTTGATTTGAGGGCTTACCATTGCCTCAAAGATAAACATACACCGGCATTTGAAGCATTGCAAGGCTGTATCTTCCTTATTGCCTTCTACTTCCTTCCGTTCACCTTTTATACTTGTTTGGCCGGTCTATTCAATGTTTCTTGACACCTGAGCTGCTCAGTTCTTTCTGTTCTTTGCTAGTACTGGAAGTATCTCCCTCTTCCTTTTTCCTTCCTGCTTTGGAAGCCTCCTCTGCCTTCCAGACTCATCTCTGGACATTCATTCAGCACATTTATTAGTCCCTAAGTCTAAGATGCTCTAAAATGTAGAGTGGCACGAGATGGCACTCCTGTTCTCTATGGGTTTTTCAGTCTGTTAGGGAAGATTAGATGGTCACATAAAAATATCTGAAGGTATCACTAGTATACGGTGATGCCAACTGGCAGTACCTTTCATGGGTCGGATGGTAAGAGGAAACTTTGGGAAAGTGAATTAGGGTTCTCTAGAGAAACAGAACTAACAGGATCTATAGCAATGGAGGGAGATTTCTTTTAAGGAATTGGCTCACAGGACTATGGGGGCTGGCAAATCCAAGATCATCAGAGTAGGCCTGCAGAATGGACACCCAGGGAGGAGTTGCAGTTTGTGTCCAAAGGTGGGCGGCTGGCAGAATTCCCCCTTCCCTGGGCAAGTCTCTTTCTTAAGTCTCTTTCTTAAGGTTTTCAACAGATTGGATGAGGATAATCGGCTTTACTCAAAGTCTGCTGACTTAAATGTTAATCTTACCAAAAAATCAGCTTCACAGAAACCTGTAGAATAGTGTTTGACCACACATCTGGATATGGTGGCCTAGTCAAGTTGACAATAAAGGTAACTTGAAATGTGAAGTGTCAGTGGACTTTGAATTGGACTTTGAAGATGTTGGATTTTGATAGGTGAATCAGGACTGTTGGAAGGGAAGACAAGGTGGTAGGCTGTCTTCTCCCACACATACCTAAAGGGTAAGGTAACTCCCATAAGTAGCAGGGGCTCACTGATGGGTGAAGGTGGAGCTTCTGAAGGGAGAACATTCCTAGGAAATTACATGAAAGGAGAAGAAAATTGCAGTGTAAATTCCTCAAGGGTGTTCTAAAATGTGGTAGGAAGCAGCTACATTGTAGCAGAAGGAGCCCTGAATTTGTATTTTGGCTTCACCCCTTTACTCCTTATAAATCATGAAGGTGACTACCCTCTGGGAGCCAGTTTCCACATCCGTAAGATAGAGACGATGAAGTTCATTTCTCCTTTCTGCCAGCAAAGACATCCACTTGTTGAATCCTATTAAATCAATGTGGTTGCAGCCAGAAATAGAGGAGACCAGGAGTCAGCAGTTCTGCATTGCTTTTGGTGCCCCTGTCAATTTGCTGTATGACCTTGGGGAAACCAGTTAGTCTCTCTTGTTATTTTCTTAATCTGTTAAATACTATCTCCTATACCACAGGAGAGGTTAAAAATTTCTCTCTTATAGAAATAATTGTATCTTTTTGAATCAGCTTTTTGATTTCTTGGAAAAAAGAATTTTTTGAAGTTCAAGATTTTCCTGTTACTGTTGGGTCACAGGTTCCTGGTATGAAATCTCTCTCTATATCCTGGAACTAAGTTATGTTGTTTCTTCTTTAGAGGTTTAATTTGGTAGTCATTGAGGAAAAATGCTATCTTTAAGTCTACAGTACTCAGTATTTTCGTTATAAAGAGACCACTTTTACTTTTTCTTCTCATCCTAAAACCCTATGTTTTGGAAAAAAAAAATCCACCTTTAGTACTTGCCCAAAATATTTTATTATTAAATACCACATATTTATCCTTAGCATGGAATAACTAGTATAACAACACAATTTTTTTATAGTTTATATTTGAGTTAGCTTCGACAACCATTTTGGGCAATATACCAGTCACTTAGGTTTTTCATTCACTCATTCATGTGTGTGTGTATACATTCAATAAGTATATCCTGAGCATCTGTTGTGTGCTAGGAATCTTCTAGTAACTGGAGATACAGCAGTGAACAAAATAGCCGAAGTCCCTGCCTTCCCTCACGAAGGTCACATTTTTGAAATATTTATAGCTGTTTATGAATGTCTCCTTCCCTTTTTTAAAATTCAGGGAATTATACGAGCATATGGTACCTAGTTAGCTGAATGATTAAAATCAGATACCAAATTCTCTAAAAAAATTGTGAAACAATGTTGTGCAGTTCCCCCAAAATGGTTTCTTTTCACATAATAATTATTACAGGTCCCTCCATAGAAATGATAAGCATATAGAAGGTATTTATATAAATATATATATATAATAAGCTATAGAAGGGTCCACTATGTTTGTTCTTCTTTAAATAAGTTTTTAGTCAGATTCTTCTTTAAATTTGACTTAAATCTATGGTTATGACTTTGATGAGGAAATGTCTGTCTATAAACCAGTCATTCCTTTATGTAAGAATTGATGGAAATTATACAGAATGTACTAACTTGAGAACGTGGAGAAATGCTTGGGACTAAGGTCTCTGTGGAACGTGTACAGGACTTATTTGCCAGTGCAAAGAGGATAGTGGCTCTAGATGAGTTTTCATAAAGGTAAAATTGAAGTAACAGAAAATGCATGGACTAGTAATTACACAGTCATTACACTTGGTTTTCCTTTCTCCCTAATCTTTTCAGTGCATGTTTTTTCATCAAGTTATACTGCAGGTGTTTTTTAGTGTTATTATTCTTTAATTTGATGATGAGGATGTTGTTTTTCAAGTATGGCGGTTTTATAATGGAGATCAAGTGGGAAGTGCCCATGATTTGGGCTTCGCAGGGGTTTTGCAGATGCTGGATGAGAGTAGTATTTCATTTCCCATTTCCTACCACGGGCCCTTTTGCTCACTCCACGTTTGCTACATGGGCCTCCTTGCTGTCGTTGATCAGGACTCAAAATTCAGATCATAGGAAACAGGTAGAAATATCTAAGAACTTCATTCTGCTTTTACAGAAATACAAAGCAGATTTGGGGGCAGTGGGACAAGAGAGAGGAAGAAGACGAAAAAGGATGATGGAAAAAAGAGTGAATCCATTACTACATCAAAGACACCCCCCTCCAAACTTAAAAAAGATTGAATCAAATGTTTGAAGTGTTTTGATGAACTTGTAATAGTAAAACATAATCTGCTTATCTTTTTTTTTTTTTAAACCAACAGTTAAATCCATTTCCCCCAAATCTGTTTGTTAAAAAGTGGTCTGCCAGTTGTCCAAAAAGGAGAGGCCTTTATCTAAAGATTTTAGTTTGGTTCCTTAGGTCAAAAATGTTGCAGTCATCCTTGAATTCTCTCTTTCTCATACACCCTGTAGCCAACCTTCAGAATGTGTCCAGCATCTGACTGTTTCCTCCCATGTCCATGGCTGTTGCTGTACCTCAGTCCACGGTCATTTCTGCTGACTGGTGTCCCTAATTCCACCCTTGCCCCTTACAGTCCAGGGTCTGTACAGCAGCCGGTACCATCCTTTTAAACGTATGTCAGTTTATGTAGCTTCCTTGCACAGCTCCTTCCACTGATTTGCCATCTTAGAATAGTCAAAATCCTGACCTTTTGCACTAGAAGCCCTTTACGATCTGTGCCACTCCCTGTCTTTCATCCTCCTTTCCCTGCCGTTTGACTTCTTGCTCACTCTTTGCTACACTGGCCGCCTTGCCGTTCCTGAACACATCACCACACATTTTCTTGCAAGCCTTTGTATTTGCTGTTTATCTGCTTGGAACCAGAGCATCCTCCACACTTCCCCCCGCCCGCCCCCGCAATGGCTAGCTCCTCATTTCTTTCAGATCTCTGCTCAAAGTTCATCTTATCAGAGAGACCTTTCTTGACCACCTGCACTTTGTTACTCTCTATACCTCTTACCTGATTTTATCTCAGCGAACTTACTTGTTAATTAATTATTGCTTGTTGGTCCCCACCAGAACGTAACCTACATGAACGAGAGCAGGGATGGGGACTTTTTAGCCACCGCTCTATCCCAAGTGCCGAGAACCACTCTTGGCATGTTAAGTTTTATTGAATGGATGAATGCATCATTGAATATATTTATTTGTACATTTCTAATATTTTACCAGTAAATTGGGTCTACGTTGGCTTTACTTTTGAATAAAAGTGTTATAAGAGGTTCAGAAATTATTGTGGTAATAGAATTTGACCATTTTTACTGTGATTACTAACCAATGGATTTTGTAGTGATTTCATGAACATATTAACAAAATATAGCAGGCCATATATTTTCTGCAGTCATAGTTTTTTAGGAGAAGCCTGCTGAGCTTTTTGTTTAAGGGGGAGTTTGTACTTTTCTGTAGGAATCCTGTCTTTTGAACATGGCCTCAGGCCCCGTGCAGCTACTGACTCTCCAGAACTGGCACCTTCTTGGTTTTGTGTACCTAGGTTTTGGGTTCCTAAAGAAACATTTGATGTGTTTTTACTCTGGTTTCTAATGAGAAAATGTTCAATTCTTAAACAGAGTGAAAAAGAGAAATGTGTTTCTAGCAGCCTTCTGCATGAAATGGAAGAAATGAGGAATGAGGAATTTTCTTTGATGTGGGAATTGCAGTCCTCTGCCTGACAGTCCCCCTTCCCTGCCCCCATACCTAAACAAAGGGCTTCTCGCCACCTGTGTATAGTTCATTGTCACTTTGGGTCATCATTTTCTTTTCTAGGAATTAAAAGTTCCTACCTTAAAGTCTACTAAGTATCGGGGGTTGTGTAGAGACTGGGGCAGTTAGTAAACTGAAACTCTAACGGAAGGAAGGACATCTAAAATTATTGTAAAATTGCATTCAACACATGGAGTATCTAGTCCTTTGATCCTAGAGCCCCAGAAGGGGTTTGAAAGGAAGAATTGTAGAGAGACATTTGCATGCCTGAAAATATCAAGGACAATTTTGGCAGAAAGCACAGCATAGGAAGATGCTAGATTCTTGGGCAGTGAGATGTTTGCTGGTTTGGTATTTTATCTTTGGCAGTTGTTGCCACATTTGATCTTTTTAGCTGCTTTTGAAGATTCTGCAAAAGAAAAGTAGTATTCATTTCCAGTAGTAAAAATCCAGTAAGTGGTCAGTGGATTCATGTTGTAATGTGTTTACAGTCTTCTGTGCTTTTTTTCTTCCTTCCAATTTTTCCTTTGAGGTTTATGCTCCACACTTACAGAAACTACAGAATGTGCCAGTTTACTACGCAGGCACAATGTTGTCATGAAAGAGCACTTGACTGTAAGATCAGGAGTCTTGGCAAGTCACCTTGCCTCTGTGAGCCTCCCGTTCCTCACGGGTAAAAGGGAAATTATAGTGACTGTCTTCAAAGGTGGCTGTGAATATGAAGTGACGTGTCGTATTACACATGAAAACACTTGAAAGACAACTCTACAAATGGAAAGCACTGTTATTGTTAAGGATTATTTGAATCTTCTGATTTCTTAACATCTAGAGAAACTGATGAAAATTTTAATCGTGGAGAATTCAAGTCTTCCATAGGTTTTGATGCACATGTGGTATGTTTGTATTATTTCTTTCAGACTACCCTAGGAACAATGTAAAGCTTCTTTCAGCTAGTCTGTAATTAACTGGCTTTTAAGTAAGGCCACATCATGTATGACTGCCATGATGTCTTATTCTAATGTAGAGGTACAGTGAAGACCTACTTTATGCTAGATGTTGAGGTGAAATACAAAGACGTACAAAATAAGCTCTTACAGTAGCCCAGGTGGCAGAAAGAAATCCCCATAATTAGACACATTGCCTTGATTAGGCATGTTAGAGTTACCAAATGCTGTGGGAACACAGAGGATGGAATGAATTACTCCAGTTTGGTGGCTGGGAAAGGCTTTATTGTGCATTACCTGGAGAATAGGTGATTTGGGGGTTTCGCTTTGCTGCTGAGTCTAGTATTCTTCTGTGCCAACTATTTGGGTGGCTGACTTCCAAAAATACGTTCTGTTTTACCCACTGGGCTTCTCTGAGTCAGTAAATGATCATAGTGTTTTATTGTGCAGTTATCATGTCCGGGATCATCTATTGGGTCTGTGAATCACTGAACGAAGACTGGTGTGTTCCTACCCTCAGAGTGCTTATGGCTTGATAGAGATGATGAGCCTGTCATCATTCGAAATATATGAAGGCTGTGATTTTGAAGTGCTGTGATTGGGGAGAAGTTGAACATGAATCTCATTGGCCAAATAGAAAGTGAGGTGAGGGCTTCCCTGGTGGCGCAGTGGTTGAGAGTCCACCTGCCGATGCAGGGGACAAGGGTTCGTGTCCCGGTCCGGGAAATCCCACATGCCGTAAGGCGGCTGGGCCCGTGAGCCATGGCCGCTGAGCCTGCGCGTCCGGAGCCTGTGCTCCGCAACGGGAGAGGCCACAACAGTGAGAGGCCTGCGTACAGTAAAAAAAAAAAAAACCAAAAAAACAGAAAGTGAGGTGAGGTTGGTCACAATAGGCCCACACAATGGAAATTTCGATCATCCATCAGGATTTTAAGGTATCTCCTATATTTCTGACCTCTGAGCAGAAATAGCAGCTGTTTTGCTATTTTTGATGAACAACCCATCTAGCTTATGTGTTTTTTTTTTTTTCTATCAGTGTTTTAAAATATACTTTTTAATATGGGTCACTCTGTTAGGTCTCAGGCATTTTTAAGCTGTGAATATGAGGAAGTGTGCATTAAGTGACTAAGAGAGCATGGGGTGAGTGGGCACCTGCAGAGTTTAAGCACTAAAGCCTGAAGCCTAGTGATGAAAAATATTTAAAACGTAGTTGGTCAATAAGTAAAAACAGCAGGCAGAGTGTAAAATTAGATTTGGCTAGTCTTAGTTAGGGACAAAACTGGGTCCCTAACTAAGAGCTAGCACAATGGATTTCATCATGATTTCGATGACAGAGATGCTGGGAGGAAGGACGGACGTGGTGCTGATCACACAGAGTACTGAGGTGTCAGAGCCCAGGGACAGGGCTGGCAGAAGACAGCTAAAGGCAGGAAGGATTCTCAGCCCGTCACTGGGAGCAGAAAAAAACCCCACAGTCAGTGACAGATTATTCCCTTCCAACACTTATTTTAGACTAGAGGTTCCCACAGCTGGAGGGTGTTCCCTTGGCTTGGCTTGTCATTTGCCTTGTGGCCAATATAGAATCTTCAGTCGTTTCTTGAGTCCAGTGGGTGTGTGAGAGTTGCGTAGACCAGCACATTTCGTCTATAAGAACTGAAGAAGGCCTCCATTTCGTGCTGTCCTGCTCTGATAGCAGGAAAATGGCTTGAAGAAGATAGCATCCTAATACCCAGTGGTCTCCCCATTCACCTCTATCCATATTGAGTTTCCCGATCACCAGTAATAATCAGATACCCTGTGGGTCTAACCATGTGACTTAATATAGGCTGGGAACTTCTATTTTTATCATAGTCTCTCTGGATTTATAATTAATTAATTACTTTCATTCCATCATTCATTCATCAAACATTTATTAAGCCCTTAGTATTTTCTCCTCATTTCTGGGACATTACCTCATCGACAGAAGAGCTGGCTTTGTTTGGCAGTTGCTGAGTTGTGGGAATGTAGGAGATACCTTTAATTAGGGATTATATCTCTATCTTATCTATCTTCCCTCCCTGCAACCACTGATCTTTTTACCATCTCCATAGTTTTGCCTTTTTTTTTTTTTTTTGCGGTACTCGGGCCTCTCACTGCTGTGGCCTCTCCCGTGGTGGAGCACAGGCTCCGGACGTGCAGGCTCAGCGGCCACGGCTCACGGGCCCAGCCGCTCCGCGGCATGTGGGATCTTCCCGGACCGGGGTACGAACCCGTGTCCCCTGCATCGGCAGGCGGACTCTCAACCACTGTGCCACCAGGGAAGCTCCAATAGTTTTGCCTTTTTAAGAATGTCATATAGTTGGGATCATACACTGTGTACCCTTTTCAGACTGGCTTCTCTCATTGAGTGATAGGCATTTAAGGTTCCTCCATGTCTTTTCATGGCTTGACAGCCACAGAGAAGATCCTCTTGCCTCCACTGATCTTTATTTATTTTCTTTTCAGATCAGGCATATCACTAACAATTGTACTGCTCTTCCATCTGCTAGCCCACCAAAATTTAAGAATATTATGCAAACTTTGTAGCCACAAACCTGGCTCTTTTACCAGGAAGGCAGACCTTGGGCAGTTGACTCACCCAGTTTCCAAGTGTCATTAAGTGTTCTTTTCCCGCACTGGAGTTGTAGGTGATGTTATGAACACCTGATTTTGGGGGCAGGCAGGTGAGCAGTTGGAGCTGATGAGCTAAGACGTTTATCCCTGTTGTATGGGGGCTACAACTCCTGTTTTACAGCGGCGAACGTGTAGGGTGCTAATTCGAATGAGCTTTGTTCCTCCTTGACCTCTGCCGCTTTTGCCATCTCGAGGGTTTGCTTCATGCTGTCGTTGGTCATAGACCGCAGTTTAGCCCCAGGCGCCTTCTTTGCTGCGTGGTAGCTCAGAAAGCAATGTAAGTAATTTACAAGTAAACAGATGGCTCCCGTGCTAAAGGAGTATTTTTGTTGTTGTTGTTAAGAGTGTTTTTTTTTTTCTTTTGTAGTTTTAGGTTTATAACAAAACTGATGGAGAGGTACTGAGACTTCCCATATACCCTCAGCCCCAGCACACACACAGGCTCCCACATTATCAGTATCACTCACCAGAATTTTTCCCCAGGAGACCTACGTTGACACATCGTATTCACCCCAAATCCATAGTTTACCTTAGGGTTCACTTCTTTTTTTTTTTTTTTTTCCCGGTACGCGGGCCTCTCACTGTTGTGGCCTCTCCCCTTGCGGAGCGCAGGCCCCGGACGCGCAGGCTCAGCGGCCGTGGCTCACGGGCTCAGCCGCTCCGCAGCATGTGGGTTCTTCCCGGACCGGGGCACGAACCCACGTCGCCTGCATCGTTAGGCGGACTCTCAACCACTGCGCCACCAGGGAAGCCCTAGGGTTCACTTCTGATGTTGTGCATTTTGTGTGTTTGGGCAAATGTGTAATGACATGTATCTATCATTATATATTATCAGATAGAGTATTTTCACTGCCCTAAGAATCTGTGTGCTTTACCTATTCATCCTCCCCCTGCAACCACTGACTTTTTACTGTCTCCATCGTTTTGCCTTTTCCAGAATGTCATATAATTGGGATTGTACAGTTTGTAGCCTTTTCAGATTGGCTTCTTTCACTTAGTGATACACATTTAAGTTTCCTCTATGTTTTTTTATGGCTTGATAATGCATTTCTTTTTAGTGCTGAATAATATTCTAGTATCTGGGTGTATCACAGTTTATTTATTCATTCACCTACCTAAGGACATCTTGGTTTCTTCCAAATTTTGGAAATTATGAATAAAGCTGCTATAAACATCTGTGTGCAGGCTTTTGTGTGGACATAAGTTTTCAGTTCCTTTGGGTAGATACCAAGGAGCACTATTGCTGGATTGTATGGTAAGAGTATGTTTAGTTTCGTAAGAAACCACCAAACTGTCTTCCAAGGTGGCTGTACCATTTTGCATTCCCACCAGCAATGAATGAAGAGTGCCTGTTGCTTCACATCCTTCTCAGCATTTGGTGTTGTCAGTGTTGTGGATTTTGGCCATTCTGATAGGTAATGCAGTGGTATCTCGTTGTTTTAATTTACATTTCTCTGTTGACTTATGATGTGGAGCATCTTTTCATGTGTTTATTTGCCATCTGTATATCTTCTTTGGTGAAGTGTCTGTTAAGGTCTTTGGCCTGTTTTTATTTTTTTTAAATAAATAAACAAATAAATTTATTTATTTATTTATTTATTTATTTATTTTTGGCTGCTTTGGGTCTTGGTTGCAGTGCGTGGGCTTCTCGCTGCGGTGGCTTCTCTTGTTGCTCAGCACAGGCTCTAAGTGCGCGGGCTTCAGTACTTGTGGCACGTGGGCTTCAGTAGTTGTGGCTCATGGGCTTTAGAGCGCAGGCTCAGTAGTTGTGGCGTATGGGCTTACTTGCTCCGCGGCATGTGGGATCTTCCCGGACCAGGGCTCGAACCCATGTCCCCTGCATTGGCAGGTGGATTCTTAACCACTGCGCCACCAGGGAAATTCTGGCTTGTTTTTTAATTGGGTTATTTGTTTTCTTATTATTGAGTTTTAAGAGTTCTTTATATGTTTTGGATCAGACCTCTATCAGATGTGTCTTTTGTAAATATTTTCTCCCAGTCTCTGGTTCGTCTTGTAATTCTCTTGATATTGTCTTTTACAGAGCAGAGGTTTTTAAATTTAATGAAGTCCAGTTTATTAATTATTTCTTTCATGAATTTGTGTCTTTGTTGTTGTATCTAAAAAGTCATTGCCATGCCTGAGGTCATCTAGATTTTCTCCTGTGTTATCGTCTAGGATTTTGATAGTTTTGCATTTTGCATTTAGTTCCGTCACTCATTTTGAGTTAATATTGGTGAAAGGTGTAAGGTCTGTGTCTAGATTCATTTCTTTGCATATGTAGATTCACAGTTGTTCCAGCACCATTTGATGAAGAAGCTATGTCTGTTCCATAGTATTTTGCCTTTGTTCCTTTGTCAAAGATTAGTTGACTGTATTTATGTGGGTCTGTAAGTGGGCCCTTTATCCTGTCCCATTGATCTATTTGTCTTTTCTCTTGCCAGTACCGCACTCTCTTGATTACTGTAACTTTACAGTAAGTCGTGAAGTCGGGTAGTGTCATTCCTCCAGCATGATTCTTCTCCTTTAAC
This sequence comes from Lipotes vexillifer, assembly GCF_000442215.2. Lineage (NCBI taxonomy): Eukaryota > Metazoa > Chordata > Mammalia > Artiodactyla > Lipotidae > Lipotes > Lipotes vexillifer. Next base: position 869,125 of record NW_006777801.1, read on the forward strand.
ATTGTGTTGACTGTTCTAGGTCTTTGAAGGAATATTGTTTCCCTTTGCCTGAAAACAGGTATGTGATGGGTTACATTTCTGAAACTTTCAGGTGCCTCTTTCATACCATAGAAATAACATCTAATAATCTTCCTGTGAGGTGACTAGTCTAGCTTCCTCCCTCTGTCTTTGTTTCTCTGTCAGTATTTCATCTACTCGGAAACATTTATCGAGTGTCTAGTTGGCACCAGGTACTGACATTAAATGGAAAGACCCAGTCCCCAGTCTGTGTGGAGCGGGAGAGGTGCTGACAACAGTGCAGGGTACCACCCAAGTGACGTGCTTTCAGAGCTGGGAGAGGGGTTCACTAACTGGATGAGAGGATTTGGGAAGCTTTTACAAAAGGACGTACATTTCAACAGGGCTCTGAAGGATGAGTAGATGATTGTCCAAATGGAGAATGATGGGCAAGGGCATTCAGACAGAGGAAACAGGAAGGGGGTGGTATTGGGAAGCACAGTAAACTTATTACAACTCAAGTATATGCTGTGTGGTGAGATATGAAATTAATAACAAAGTAGTTCTGAGTGGATCATGAAGAATCTGGTGTACTGTATCAGGAGTTTGACGTTTTTCCTGATTAGGGTTATTGGATATTTTGTTTTGCTGAGATAAAATTCACATAACATGGTATTCACTATTTTAAGCATGTTAAAGTATACAATTCAGTTGTTTTTACTATGTATGCAAAGCTGTGCAACCATTCCCACTATCTAATTTCATAACATTAGCAGTCTTTCCCCCTCCCCTTGTCTCCCAGCCTCTGGCAACCACTGATCTACTTTCTGTCTCTATGGATTTGCCTGTTCTTGGACATTTCATATGAATAGAATCATACAATATGTGGCCTTTTGTGTCTTGAGTTACTTCACTTAGCATAATATTTTCAGAGTTCATCCGTGTTGTAGCAATGTATCAATACCTTGTTCCTTTTTATGGCTAAATAATATTCCATTGTATGGATAGACCACATTTTGTTTATCCATTCATAAGTTGATGGACATTTGGACTGTTTCCTCTTTTTTGGTTATTATGAATAATGATGTTGCTCTTCGTGTACAAGTTTCCTTGTGAACACATATTCTCAGTTCTCTTGGGTATATACCTAGGAGTGGAATTGCTGGGTCAGATGATAACTCCATATTTAACTTTTGAGGAACTGCTGAACTCTTCCAAGTCATTGGAGATTTTTAAGCCGGAGCAAAACAGACTCAGGTTTTGTTTTAACATCACACACTTGAGGACAGTGTTTTCTTTTGAGCCTGGGTATTTCTAGTGCCGTTGCCTTGTCTTCCTAGTTCAAGGCATCACAGTCCGCAGCAGTGCAACCTATTTGGCTCTTTACAGTTCCATTGGTGTGATTGCTATAGAGGAATCTGTACCCAATAGCGTAGAATGGGACAGAAAGAAGTGCTCTCAGGGTATTCATGCTCTCTCTCTAGGATGTATTGTAGAGAATGAGTTTTTCTAGTTTAAAGAGAACCCCTGATTGAATTATAAGCTATTATTAAGGAGTTTATCGTACATATAAACTATACTTCGATTCCCTGTAATTTGTTGTAATTAATGCAGGAGTTCAAGAGCAGAAAGTAAGGGTCAGGTTGTGGCATGCTTTTCTCTTTTGCAACACCTGGCTATTATTGGCCTTTTTCCACTAGCATTAAGGCCTGTGTGTGTTTGTGTGCATTTAAACAAACATTATCCTTTTCAGGAAAGAATTGCAATCCTTTGACTCACTGAAACTTAAGGAGTCTCAGTAAGAAGTTAGGTGTCTCTGGCAAAATAGGATATTGATCAGCAAATGTTGAAAACCTCTGGAACTGAACTTCTGCCAGGACAATCTTGTCTGTATGTGTTTGAGTGTATGTACGTGTTTGTATTTTCACGTACACACGTGTGTTGGCTTGTGGTATAAAAAAAGCAAAAAGAAAAACTTCTCCTTTTAAGGTTCTCTTTGTCGAGTTATGGTTTTAGCCTTTTCCTTTCTTTTCTTCCTCCCTGTTGGTTTATTTCAGTTTTGCATAGTTGCAGGAACGCTTGACTTTGTCAGCTGCTTGATGATGCAGAGTTTTAATTGACTGTCAACTTGAACATTCATTAAATAGAAAAGATTTTAGATAGTGCATGGTTCAGGAACCAAACACATTATTATACCTGAATAATCACAAAATGAAATCTTCTCAGGGGCTTTGAGGACAGAGGGGCCGAGGGAGGCAAACCTTCCCGTTTGTCTGGTTCCATGCCCACGTGTGTACTGTTTATCTGGTCCTGGCAGGTGGAGAGCAGGGTGGGCCACCCTGTCCATTATCTGGACTTACAGCTGTGAACACTCTTTGAAATGGCTGGAATGTGCTGTTTCTCTTGTGTTGGTACCTCTGTCAATTTAAGAGTTAAAATTATGCCAACCTGTGTCCCAGAATTCTAGGGCAGCTTGTCCCCAACATCCCCCCACCTCCCACGTTTGTCTTTTATGGTAGAAAGCTTGTACATTTATTTCTTAGTTGCCCAATATAATGCTGACCAGAAAGCAATGTGAGCGTTTTGGTACCTACTGCACTGTCCTGGGAGAACTGGGTTTCCAGTACATTCTAGCAAGACTTCCAATATTGTTGATTGTAAAGGGAGTTTTCTAGTGAGGAAAGGACATTTTAAGTCTTAACCCTTTTCTTGATAATAACAATGACAAAACAATCTGGTTTCTCTCCCTGGTCCTCCCACCCCAGTAGTTTTATGGAAAAGCTTCACAGGCTGAGGAGTTTAAGGATGGTACTGATGTGCTCCCTCCCTCTAAATTGTCACATCCCTACTGACCATGCACATGGGAAGAGATAAGAGGGTTTGACTGACCTTGAACTGTAGAGGAGGGAAAGGTAGCTGTCTGACAGCAGCAGTGACACTGCAGGTCCACAGTCAGAGCATACAGACTGCTTCCACTGACCTGTTTTTAACTACAAAAGAGCGTTTTCTTTCTGTCTCAAATATCCTTGGGCAGTGGGGGTAAAAGAGATCAATGCATGGGTGGTATGTGCCGATCAGACAGCTTCAAGTGTTATTAATACCTTAGTAGAGTGAAGTCTGGGTAACTTCACTAACAGAGTGAAGTCTGGGTAACTTTTTTATTTAATTTAATTAATTAATTAATTAATTTATTTATTTATTTATATTTTTTGCGGTACGCGGGCCTCTCACTGCTGCGGCCTCTCCCATTGCGGAGCACAGGCTCCGGACGCGCAGGCTCAGCGGCCGTGACTCATGGGCCCAGCTGCTCTGCGGCATGTGGGATCTCCCCGGACCGGGGCACGAACCCGTGTTCCCCGCATCGGCAGGCAGACTCTCAACCACTGCGCCACCAGGGAAGCCCAAGTCTGGGTAACTTTTAATGATCCATAATATAGAAGTATCTTTACTCAAAGCAAGGCAGTAAAGACTGTGTGTGTTACTGATGATGAACTGCTGTTTACTTTTTTAAAAATGTTGCATTTGGCAACATGTACATTTAAGGGCCCAGTTTGCCCTGGCTTCTGCGTACAGCCTCTCCTTCTAGGTAGGAGCCTATTAATTGGAGACCCCTATCTCTAGATTTTACTTTTATCCCTCTATGCATCTTATGAAGTTGTCAGTGAGTCGTTAGCATGCATAACTCAGTCTCCTTTCCCTTCCGGAGGAAAGTGAAATATCCCAGAGGCTGCTGCTGGGAGAAAAAACAGATCTGAATAATCCAAGGGCCAAAGTATGAAACATGTCATGTAATATGTTTTTACAGAAAAGCTTCTGTGTCAATGCTTGTCTCATATGCTGTGGCACAGACTAGGGAGGGGAGAGCAGCTTGGTTGTTGAAGCCCTTCCTTAGAAGCATTGGGATCATGAAAATCACCCAGCAGTCGCGTTTGTATTTTCATTTCTATTTTTAGACTTCAGTGAAATTGATGACTTGCCTACAATGGCTGGGAATCCCATCCCATTCTCATCACCTCTGAGGTTGCCATGCAGAAAAGGAGCTCCAGGCTCTGGTCTGTGTGGTCCTGCCTTCAAGGAGCAGTGTTACCTTGGGCAAGTCATTCTCATTCCTCAACAGAGTTTTCTTCTCTAGAAACAGAAGAGCTGGGCGTGAGTTTTTGAAATCCTTCCCTTATTAAGTAGCTTACACTAAGTCATGCTGCAATAGTATATGACCTCCACCTCTCTGTGGCTTTCAGAGCCAAAGGCTCATTTCTTGCTACCTTACATGTGTGCTGTGTCCACTGCCTTCTTTCCCTGGTGCTCAGGCTAACCAGGCAGCAGTGCTACCTGGACCTTGCAGGTCTCAGGGCAGAGGGAAGCAGAGCTGGGAACCAGGCACGGGCTTGGAAGGCTTCTGCTTGGGACGGGCATGTGTCACTCCCTCCTCCATTTCACTGATCCGGAAGCTAGTCGCAGAGTTAATTCGGCTATGATGTTCTGGGAGGGGAGGCCCCATGGAGGGTGGCAGCATTCAGAACAGTGATCGTGGCCTACCATCCTCCTGTCTCCACCATCCTGTGATTTAGGCTGAGTTATGTTGAGCCCTTGGGTAGAAGCATAACCAAAATCACATCTTAAAGTTTTCAGATTTTCATGGCTATTCTCTATATGAGGCATTTCTGCTGAACTGGACTTGGAATGAATATTTCACATGTGAGAGGGGTGGGAGGAATATTTTAAAAGCAGCACGTACTCGGCCTCTGGGTTCTCTTGCCTTATTTGTGGGTCTGTGGCAGTACAGTACATACTTTCCAGAATACCGTGTGGAATTTCTCAATCTGAGAAGTATTAACAGACCTGCATGTGAAATATACTTGCATAAGTGCTTAGATAAAGCCCTCATATATAAATTAAAATAAGAGATGAAAGGTCTTAGCAGCACATCTGTAAACATTGAGGATAATGTAATGGGGAGTAATTTTGAAAGAGTCCTTTGATACCACTGAATGCATGCTTTACTGATTTAATTCAGTGTGGCTTTTTTTTTTGGCGGTACGCGGGCCTCTCACTGCTGTGGCCTCTCCCATTGCGGAGCACAGGCTCCGGACGCGCAGGCTCAGCGGCCATTGCTCACGGGCCCAGCCGCTCCGCGGCATGTGGGGTCTTCCCGGACTAGAGCATGAACCCGCGTCCCCTGCATCGGCAGGGGGACTCCCAACCACTGCGCCACCAGGGAAGCCCCAGTGTGGCATTTTTTTAACCTTTCTTTTCAAAATCTTAGGGGGAGGAAAGGACATGGAGAAGTCACATATTTTCTTGAGTTTGGTTAGAAGTATTACAAATAGATGAGGCCTCTAGGGATGGGTTTATAGTGTCTGTCAGTTTCCAAGTGTGACGTTTAATAGCATCAATTATCAGGAAGCCTTTACTGCTTCACCCAGAGAAGCTTGCATTCAATCCATAAATTAATCTCTGGAGATTCAAAACAAAACAAAAAACTGAAAGTAGAGATGTTACCCTTGTTCAATAAGCATAATTATGTTCACCAGTTCTTAGAGGGAGAGCAAAATCTTCACCTAAAACCATTCATTGGACCTCAGCAGTCAGATGGACTATTTCCAGGTCTTTGAATATAAAAAATATTTAAAAGCTTTCCTTGTGGGTTTGGGTTTTCAAAGAGGATCCCTTTGGAAAGTTGGCAAATACTTACTTTCCTGGCACAAGGATTGGTTTTTTTCGTTTCCCCTCCACCCAAAGCTGTGACAGGGTGGAGTGGAGTATACTTCCATGAAATTGCATGTTGCCAAAATAGGATGCAGTGTTATATTTTACTGCTGTTAGAGTTGAATCTCTAATCAAAAATAAGCAAAAACCAAACTTTCTAGAAATAGAATTTCAGCTCATATTCTCTAATTTGGTCTTCATATAGGATAGAATTATTATATCTTATAAAAGTACCTTTTGAGCAGAAATGTAGCAAACAATCAATTAGCAAAGTGGTTCAGATTCCATTCCTGTTTCTGTGATCTCATGTAGTAATATCCACAGTCTCAAATGGCAATCACACCATATGATTAACGCTGTTCAGATTCTCTCGTAATCTGGATGGCTTGCAGGAAGGGGCATTGCATTCTTCAGCTCCTTGGTTTTGCTTACCAGCACAAGCCTACATTTAACCTAAATGACCGGGAACAATCCTGGTGTTCCTTGCTAGTGGATTAGGATTCGCTGTTGCCTAGCGTGGGATGGATCTATAATGGATAGAACCTGCTTATGCATTTTGTAGAAGTGATAATTGTGGATGGAAGTTGGGATCAGCAGGGTAAGAAAACTATAGCTATTGTTTTGCTGGGTGCTGTGGATTATATTTGCCAAGGTCTCAGCTAATCATTTTTGCCTCCAAGGTGACGTGTAAAAGGCCCTAGCTATGGCAGATAATGCTAGGATAACACCTTTTAAGATGCTTTTCTCGTTGATTCTTAAACATTAAACCCTTAAACAGTGCACTGGAGAGAGAAACGTGACAGCAGTGGCCCGAGAGATGATGAGCATCCCTGCAGGGCAGACTGTCTTAGCCTTCTCCAGGACGTCCTTGGCATCTGGCCGACTTAGACGTACAGGAAGTGCTTAATGAATATTCGTTAATATCCATGTGTCTCCTGGGCTTGGAGAGCAGAAAATGAGTCGAAACAACTCCAGATACAAAGGAGTGAATGCATGTAAAAGAGTTTCAAACACTGTTTGAATAGGACGGACGAGTAGGCAAACGTTACCATCCTTTCCCACCTTGAAATTGTGTCTTCTGGTTTGTTTGGGTTTTTGGGTTTTGTGCATGTTGTTCTTGCTGTTGTTTTCAGAATCCCATTGTACCTTTCTTTAATAAACACTAACATTCCTTCCTATTGTGAGATTTTGGTTTTTTAGTTTTTTGGTTGTTTTTTTTGTTTGTTTTTATTAACAACAAAAAATTAAATATCCTTTAATTTTTCTGAAGAAAGACACAGCGGGCTCCTCTGGCCATAGGATGATGTTAACACTTTTCATCATCCCTCTTTTCTTCTTATTCCCCCAGTTTTGAAAGTATGGTCTTCAGATTCTAAGTGGCTCTTCTTCAAAGACCTGTCTGCTTTCACAGTGAACTCTTGGTACTTAAAAGGTCTTTGATGACTAAGGACCCCGTTGCTTGCCTGGGTTTCTACAAGAAGGTGTTCTCCTTTTTGAGAACTGGCTAGGTTATAAACATAAAAGATCTTCCATGAATGGCTCCCAGGCAATTCCTAAAATCTCTTGAAGGAAAAGTTTCCTCACATGAATGAGTGGACCTTTTACTGTTTCCTGGAGAACTGGCCCAGAGGCACAAGACAGGCGCCAGAGGAAAACCGAGAACCAGGCTGGGGACAGGGAAAGAG
>NW_006777801.1:876522-878475 GCF_000442215.2 Lipotes vexillifer
GAAAGAGCATGGCGGTGGGTGCTGAGGACAAACCGTGAAGGAAGATGGAGGATGCAACAGAAAACATGTGCAATAGCTTTGCATTAGAAGAAGGCTTCTGAAGCCTGTGTTTCCCTCTTAGTTTAGGTTTTACTGAGCTTTCTCCTAGGAGATGAACTAATAGTGTGCATCATTAGATTATGTTTAAAGACATAAATCTCTTATGTAAGTAAGGTTATAAAAGCCCTGAGCTTTGCTTGGACTCGATAGGGTGCACACTCCTTGACGCAAAGGTGCTAGTGTAAAGCATTTCTGTTGGAGCTCTTGGTTTGCTGAATGAAACCATGGAACCTGTGATCCTTGGCACTTGCCATGTGCAGGCTGGCTGTCTCTTTCCCCTTGAAATGGGAGATATGCAGGCACACAGCAGGCACGTGGATCATGGGAATGCATGGGACCACCCTTCTGTGATGGTAACTCACCTTGTGTGAGACATTTGAAAAATATGCCAGAGCTTGGGGACTTGACCTTACTGAACAGGGGAACAAAAGAAGCCAGAAGGGAACATGGCATATTTTAACTGCAGCAATTCAGGTTTCTTTAGTCTTCAATACTTTGATTCACTCTCATGCTGTTTCTTTTAATTCGTTTATAATTATTGCTTCAAAATGTTTTCATTTACTCTGATTCTCTCCTATGAAGAATGAAGAGGCAGGTCATGACTTCCCCTTTTCCCTCTATCATATATTATTGCCAGAAACTCCCTCAACAAAGAAAAAAAATACACACACACACACACACACACACACACACACACACACACACACAGGGGGTACCTTCAACTTCACAGGATTTTTCAAAGTATCCTATCTAGTATTAGCTCCAAATTGTGCACATTCAGAAACAGCAGAGCTGCCACTTCATTACCAACAAAAGATTTTTAGTCACAAGTTCTTATGTGAAACCTCTGTTCCTATTTGTTGGGATTTAGAATCCATGATGCCTCTAACCAGCTAAGGATATAATGACTAGGTGAGGTCAGGGCAGTGTCCACTGAGCTCAGAGTGGTGAGTGGGCAAGCAGTGAAGGTACTTGTTATGTACATTAATGGATTTAGTCAACTGATATTGACAAGAAATCAAATTATTGATTCGATACTGGACCCTGTAAAATGATTTTGAATATTTTAGGTGAAAGAATGGTGGTAGGAAAAATAGGTTGTTTTTCTATTAGACATTAAGTTTGACTAAAAAAAACTTTAGATAACGCCGAGTGTTGGTCCTTCTAATTTGAGTGTAGGTTTTCCCACCAGAGACATACCTGGTTGTCTTTACCTTGTCCCGTAAACCCAAGAGGACAGAAGTAGAGACTATTTTGTCGAGCCTGATTCTTCTGCTCAAATAGGTATTGGGTTGATATGTAACGATGTCCATGATATCAAGGTAGAGGCAGCAATAATTAGCTCTCAGGGCTGATTGCCTCCCTCCAAGAGAGCTGGGCTTTGGGTGACTCCTGAGTTCCCTTGATTGACCTGCCAAAATTTTGAAGAGGTACGGAGTTATGGTTCCCAGGAGCAAAAAGGTTGTTAGCATTTGCCAAGAATTAATGCCTAAAAAGTGTGACTGTTCTAGAGTAGTTGTGTTCTAAGAGTATTCTGCGGTTGATGTTGTGTACGGGCACATTCTGTCCGTCTGAACTTTGCTGCTTGGAGCACGTACTTTGGGTTGGAAGGCTCCCGTATCACATTTGATTAGATTTTTTGTGAGTCACAGACGTGGAGGGTGAGCCTGGCTCTGAAAAGCTTTATCCTGTCCACTAGCAGAATTCTCAATGATTTGGCCTATTTGTCTTCTACTCTCCCAAGCCGTGGGGTTTAAGAAATGGTGTATTTCCAGAAGTTTTTCAGGAGCGTACACACTGTTGAATATGGCTTTGGCAGCTGTGCTGTTGTGGTTGTCGAAGTGTGGAAGAGCG
>NW_006777801.1:878534-888149 GCF_000442215.2 Lipotes vexillifer
AAGAGCGTTTTCGTTCTTGGTCTCTTGTTGTGAAGAGCCGGTTCTTATCAGTAGTTCATCCTGCCGGCCCACAGTGAAGTGATGTGATGAGAATGCTCTCAAACTCAGAGTGAACGGGACGTGGCACCTGCCACATCAAACAAAGATAAACACAGGCAGAGGTCACTTTCCATCTTCTATAGACGTGACCTTTATCGACATCACCTGTGTATCCTGCTGTGTACATAAGGTTTCACATCCAGAGCCATCGATGTCGTGGGAATGTATTCCAAGTATGTGTTTTTAAGGTTATTTGTTCTTCTGTTTCCATGAACAGATATCAGTATTACCTGCAAGTCAAAAAAGACGTGCTTGAAGGGCGGTTGCGATGTACGCTGGAACAGGTGATCCGGCTGGCGGGCTTAGCTGTGCAAGGTAAGAGAGTGGGGACTGGTGTGTGACAGTCCATCTTCTGTTGGATGTTGGTGTTGCTGGCCTCTCAGAGGGAAAAGTTAAATTTACTTAAACTATCCCTTAGTAACTCTCACTTTTCATTTCAAGGTATCTTACATTAAAAATGCAAAGAGAGTGATTTTTAGAGGCAGGATGTTGGATTTCTCAAAGCTGTTTGCAAATTGCTCATGCTTGTATAATTTTAGTTTTATTTGAAGAAACAGCAGCTTTCATCCCGCCTCTAAGTAAAGCTACATTGCAGGGTTGGTGGAACATTTTCTTAGAATCTTTTCACTGCCCAACGTGGTCATATTTTGTGGCTTGACGCTATGACTGTGTGACTTTCGCATCAGTTTCAAGCGTGAGAGCTTAAAACATTGTAGTGTAATTTATTCCGACACAGTTAAAGAGAGATTTAAAATGCAAGATTGTCATGTGGAACAACAGATGTGTGTTAGAGTACATTTATCTTTCAACTTGTCCTACTTAGATTGATCAGACACCTATGTTTTTATCTTCTCTAAATTGTTACACATATTTACGTAACACACCATGTAATTTTTTACATATCTTTATACATTACTCTTTATTGAGGGGTAGCTTCATTGTCTTTAGTCATGTTGAAAACAAGAAAAAAGTATAATTTTTAAAGAGAGACAAGTTTCCCTTTGTAGTCATGATTTTCTTTAAAATCAGGTACCGTCCAAATGCAAGCCTGCCAGCCGCCAAGTCCTTGCTGTGTGGATTGTTGTTGCAGAAGTTGAGAACTGAACTTCCCATCTGTAACTGCACTGAAGTTAAACCTTTTGGGTTTGAAATGTCTAAAGAGGCAGCCTCTCCTTGATAACTTTCATTTTGGGGATATTAGCGGGTTAGCGATTTTTGTTGGACGTATGATTCTTAGTAGTTAGCTTCTCCTGTTCCCCTGTGGATTGGAAGTACGCAAAATATGTTGTGTCTCATCTGTTCACCTAACGCTGGAAGGGGAAGGAGCAATGCCCAGAACGATATAACGAAACCACCCGTAGTTACAACTGAAAAATCATTAAAACAGTGGAGAAGACACCCTTAATGGGAGAAGAGAGGGAAGATCCAGTGGGTCCCTCACCTTCATATTGGGTCGTTCTCCTTTCAAATGCTTCCTTTTCACTCACTCTCTTTTTTTCCCTCTCACTCTTTAATCATTGGGCTCATTACAGGCATCCTGGATATTGGAGGACCCTAGTGATAGCTTTCAGGCTGAAGGAAGTTGGTGAACTTACTCTGGGTTCCCTTTTCCTTGGGTCCTTGAAGCTCGCTGTTCAGTCTGATGAAACCTCCTCTAGCTATAATATTTGTAAAATAATTTTTCTGAGAACCCTTACTGGGCAGTTAGAAAGCCACATCAACAGAGATAAAAGCTGTGATGAAATACAACAGATAACTGACCTTGAAATTAGGCAGAGCTCACGATCTTTGGTGTTCCTGAGTGCCTCACCTTGTTAATTAGTTATGTGCTGAGTTTTTAGGTGCATCTTTGCCTTCTTGGTAACGGCCTTCTGTGTGTTCTTGTTACCTGAAAGATACCTGAATCCATTTCTAACTGATGCTAAACATTTTACATGAAATTAAAATTTCATGTGGCTTTGAGGTTTTTCTTTTTTGTTGAGAGCAAGTAGGATTAGAAGCAAGACATTTATAGATTTATGATAGAGGCTCACTGTATTCATTTTACATGTGCTCAAACTTACAACTGTGAGATGAAAATAGGACAAAACAGAACTTTGGGCATCTTATAACATGTGGAGTTGTTTAGAAGGTGTAAAAATTTGCAAGGATGCTTGCCAAGGGTGATTTACAGTGGGAATTTCCAGCTGCAAATACATGAAGAGATGCAGATGGGTTTGGCTCTTCAGTTCTCTAAATTAACCTTGAGTTAAAAAGTCCCCTTGACATGGGCTTCCGTGGTGGCACAGTGGTTGAGAGTCCGCCTGCCGATGCAGGGGACACGGGTTCGTGCCCCGGTCCGGGAAGATCCCACATGCCGCGGAGCGGCTGGGCCCGTGAGCCATGGCCGCTGAGCCTGCGCGTCCGGAGCCTGTGCTCCACAACGGGAGAGGCCACAACAGTGAGAGGCCCACGTACCACCAAAAAAAAAAAAAAAAATGTTTCTTGGCAGATATTATTAAGATATGTGTTGGTGAATATTTAATAAAAAGGTAAATATAGATTTGTTTTAAGTTTTTAAAATAGCTTAGGGGTCACTTTCAAATTTCCCCATTCTTTCTAGAAAATTATGTAGCAGTGCTCACGTGCTGACATTTACATTATTGCTATGTAAAAGTGGTAGTAACATCAAACCCATCTTGGCACTATTTTTATTTAACAATAGTACAGAAGTAGGATAAAGTGGCGAGAGTAAATGTGGTGATAAGTTTACCCTATTTTATTCCATCTTTAATGTCATATAATAAAGACTGCCCTCCTTCCCCTTCTTTTCTTTTCAGCTGATTTTGGAGACTATAATCAGTTTGACTCTCAGGATTTCCTCAGAGAATATGTGCTATTTCCAATGGTAAGTGTAATTTCCTTTTTCTTAATTAATTTTCTACCTTCTTTGGATATTTAATTCTTTCCTTTGAAAATCTCAGAGGAAGTTACACACATATTCCCTAGGGAGAATGTCCCTGCATTTATAAAGTAGGGACAAGTTTTGTAAGACACTGAGAATGGTAAAGATGCCTCTTCTTACCTCCTCAAGACACTTCCCTGCCCCCGGCCCCATCACACTAGCCTCCACTACTATGTTCTATCTTCCTTTCTGAGCACACCCAGCTTGGTCCCATCCCAGAGCCTTTGTACTGCGCCTCCTCTGCCTGGAATGCTCGACCCCAGGTCTTCTTATGACTTGTCATTCAGGTCTTGATTCAAATACCACCTCCTCAGATGTATAATACCATCTGTATTATACACTCCAACCATCCAGCACTTCCTGCCCTTTTATGTGTATACTTCAGAGCTCTTTCAGTATCTGAACGTGTTCATTCTTTCTTTCATTTTTATTGTCAGCTGGAATGTCAGCTCTATGGTCCTTAAGCAGGGACTCTATCTATCTCATCCACTGTTGTCTGGCACATAATTTGCATGCATAAAAGTCTGTTGAATGTGTCCATGAAGTAAAATGTTTATTCCTGGGTTAAATTAGGGATGAGGCTAGGTTTTTATCCCTGGAGTATTTTTGTTTGTTTTCTGGTAGCTTTGGAGTAATTGAGAAGAGCTTTCACGAGGAAAGTTAAAACATTTGAAAAACCATTTTAGGGAAAGGCTATGCCCACTCCCACATTCCGGCTCTGATTTTAGAAATCACGAGCATTTACCACTTTTTTCCCCCTGAGGGATAAAGTTATATAAGAAACGGTGCTTGTTCTCAGGGCGTCGACAAAGTGGCTGAGTCAATAGGAAGTTTGCAAAATCCTAATGCAAATCCAAGTGTAACAAAGTATGGTAGGGATCCTATGTGGGGAGAGGTTACCTGTTTTGGGACCTGAGGGTAGGTCGAAAGGCTAATGGTGTGTGAGCTGCATCTTAAAGGATGGGCAGCATTGCAGCAGGCAGAGAGGGAAGGAGCAAGGGATGCTCTAGACAGAGGGTGGAGGAGGATAGGCAAGGCGGCCTGTGTAACTGGGTGGGAGTCAGCTGGCCAGTCTGATGGCCGCTCAGGGGTACGGAGGGGAGCGGTGGCAGAGAAGCCTGAAACATCTGAGGAGTTAGAACGCGTGGGCTCCGTCCAGGGGTTCCAGACCCCACACTTTGAGGACCACTGGATTAGAGTAATGAGACCGTTTGCGGAAGGACGTCAGATAAGAATCTGTTGTGGTGTTCTCGGCAAGACGTAGGAATTAGGTGTTGGCAGTGAAGATAAAAACGGAAAAGCAAAATGCAAAAGATATTTTGGAAGTCCAAAATATCTGTCCAGTGGGCAGAGCTTGGCATCTAAACTACTGTGGCATATGGGAGAAAGTAGAGGGTCTGGCGGCAAAGGTTTTAAGTTTTGAGAGACTAGGGTAAGTAAGGTTGCAGTTATTTCCTGTGTCAGTGATGAGATGAATCTAATTGGTCCAAAACTGAAAAAAAACTTTAAAAAAATTTTTATACAATTCTTAAAGGTTACTTTCCATTTACAGTTATTATAAAATGTTGGCTGTATTCCCCATATTGTACAATACATCCTTGAGCCTCCCTTATATCCAGTAATTTGTACCTCCCATTCCTTCCTCCCCTACTCGTAACCACTGGTTTGTCTGTGAGTCTGCTTCTTTTTGCTATATTCACTAGTTTGTTGTAGTTTTTTAGATTCTACATATAAGCGATATCATACAGTATTTGTCTTTCTCTGTCTGACTTATTTCAGTTAGCATAATACCCTCCAAGTCCATCCATGTTGTTGCAGATGGCAAAATTTCATTCTTTTTTTGTGGCTGGGTAGTATTCCATTGTGTGTGTATCCATACACACACACACACACACACACACACACACACACACACACACACACACACCCCGCATCTTCTTTATCCATTCATCTGTTGATGGGCACTTAAGTTGTTTCCATAGCTTGTCAGTTGTAAATATTGCTGCTATGAACATTGGGGTGCATGTATCTTTTAGAATTAGTGTTTTCTTTTTTTTCAAGATATATACCCAGGAGTGGAATTGCTGAGTCATAGAGTAGTTCTATTTTTAGTTTTTGAGGAACCTCTCTATTGTTTTCCACAGTGGCTGCACCAGTTTACAGTTTCCACCAACAGTGTACAAGGGTTACCTTTTCTCTAAAGTGGTGGAAAACTTAACCTTATTCTTCTAGGTTAGGGAAATACTGCAAAATCTCTAACTTTTTATGAATAGCTCTCTCATTCTTCTTCCCACCAAGATAATAGCAGTATTATCTGCTGGGCCTGCTGCTTTTTATGCCTTATTAATTCCACCGATTAAATCAACCTCCATTCAAAGAGATTAGCATATTACTTAGCAGAGAAGTTCTTCATAGGACTTGGTGTCAGTATCTGTAACATCTCAGAAGCTCACTCAAAAGTCAGGATGTTTTCCGGTGTGCTCCGTGAGAGGAAAGTGAAAGTGATACCTTAGAATTTTAGAGAACGTGTAAGTTTGTGTCAAACGGAGACAATGAATTGGGTTGATAGTTTTTCACAATTTTTTTTTTTTTTTTAACCTTTCTCTCATTAAAGGTCTTTATCACATAGCCTTTAGGCAGAGATCAGGAGAATTTTCAGGGGTGATTATGAGCATGAGATGTTTGAGTTTGTAGGTGGTAAAATGCTTTGACAGGTTAAAGTGCTGTAAAGCAGCAAAGAAGTTATTTTGTGTATCATACCTTTTTCAGAATAAGACCATGTCTCCGCTGGGCTCTAAGCAAATCAGATATTAAAACAGCAAAGACCTCATTCAGTCTCACTATGCCAGACAGATATTGATGTTGTTGTCCTTGGATCTAAAAGTTCCCTCTTTGGTATAGTAGCTGCTAGTGACAGGTGGCTATTTACATTCAAATTGAAATTAATTAGCATTAAATAAAATTAAAAATTTAGTTCCTCAGTTGCATTAGCTACATTTAAAAAAACGTTCAATAGCCACATGTGGCTCATGGCTGCTGTACTGGAAAGCTTGGGTATAGAACATTTCCATCATTCCAGAAAGTCCTATTGGACAGCCCTCAGGATGACGTGGCAGAAGCTGATGTCAGCATGCATATCTGATTCGTGAACATTCCTAGGCTTCTGCCATCAGTCATGTATCCTGTCCTCCGCCCCACGCCCCTGACCCCTGTTGTATCCTCGATACACTGTGGCCTGTGGTCAGGAGGTTTAGAGTATAGGGGTCAAGTGTTCTGTGCCCATATCCTGGCTGTGCCACTTACTGGCTGTACAAACTTGGGCAAGTTATTTAACCAAAGCCTCCATTTTCTCATCTAAAAATGAGGATAACAAGCCTAATCTGACCGTGAGGATAAAAGGAGAGAATGCATGTGAAGGACTTAATTGGGCACATGGTAAATTCTCAGTAAGTGTTTATTTAGTTGTCATCATAATCACCGTTGTCCTCACATTATTATTATCAGCAGCATTATTTTTCTGTCTCTGTTAGGCAAGCACAGGATGCTGAAGAGTGTGCTTTCCAGGCAACAATACTCTATGCACTTTGAAATGTGAGCAGACCGAGGACAAGCAGAGTGCATAAATTATCATTCAGCGGCTTCGCGTAACTTGAACCCTACTCAATACCCTGTAATGGCCTATATGGGAAAAGAGTCTAAAAAAGAGTCAATACGTGTATACGTATAACTGATTCACTTTGCTGTCCAGTAGAAACTAACACAACATTGTAAATCAACTACACACCAATAAAAATTAAAACAAAACAAAAACAAAAAAACCCTCGCTTGACAATATGAAACTGACACGTTGCATATTGAGCTCAGCTCAGCTCAGCTCAGTCAATGTTTATTGATCGTCTACTGTATGTTGAGAGTTTATAAGCTGGCATTGTTCAAAGCCCTGAGTTGGGCCCTGGAGGCAGTGTGGAGGCTTGCTGCTTGCTGACCTTTGGTGCCTGTCATCTAGCAGAGGGAGGGAGACAAGGATAAAGGGTAAGATGAGTATCCAGATAACTATGTAAGAAAGACAATAGGTAAACTATGGTAAGAACTCTAAGAGAGACGCACAGGGCGGAAGAGGTAGGTCCAGAGAGGGAAAGGCTTCTGTCCCACATGAGAGAATATGGAAGCCCTGTCCAGGGAGTGGCAGGTGTGTCAGGACCTGAAAGATGGGGTGAGATGTGAAAGCAGTTTGTGTTAGGAAGAGTCGGCCTGAGGCCTTGAACCTTTGAGAGAAGAGGTCTGAAGGGACAGCTGAGTCACACTGAAGAATGGTCTGAATGCCAGGCCCAGGTGTTGACCTAATTGAGTAGGCAGTGGGGAGCCATGGAAGGTTGCAAACTTTCTGCTTGCTTCCACTAGAGCTTTCAAAGGGAAGAATGCATTCCTTTGGTGGGGGAGGGAAGATGGGATGAATGGCTGTGTTTGATCTTATAAAGTAACTGAATTTGTCAAATGGCATTTCCGCAGCCAGGCAAAAAGCAAAGTTAAGTACACAGGCCACTCCCCAGGTGTGCAGCTGTGTGCAGCCTCGCTCTCTGCCATTTTTCATCAGAGCGCAGCCACTCTCGCCTGTCCCTGTGGTGGGACCACATACCTCAGGGAGGCCCCAGACACAGATGGAGGCGGTGGGGTTGAGTACAATAGCAGAGGGGTCCCTTCGGACTTTTTCTTTCAAAGTAGGAGAACAGCAGTTTATTGGAGCACTTTTTGATCTTCAGTTATCTTTATTTTATTCTATTGCCACATGGCTTTTATTAGCTTTTCAAAATTAATATTGAGTTATTCCTAATACTCGGTACCTAGATGCACAGACATAGCTGGATTCCTAAGCCACGTGGCATCTTTGTGATTCCACAGCATAAAACTGAAAACATCGAGCTTGTTTCCTATCATGGACTTGAGTTGTTTCAGTGGGATGGCTAAACAGAAAACAGCAAATTAATCAGTAACACATGAAAAATGAGAGCTGCCAGCAATTCCCTCTGTCTTCTCTAAGGTTTCTCAGGACCATCTGCAGAGCTATAGAATTTCCAATATATAGTTATGCTCGCATGTTCCAGCTTTAAGAAATATTGATTTTCTCCAGTTGCATCATTTGAGATGGGATGTTTCTTGCAGTTTTGAGGTGTACCTTTAGGGGGGTAGTGTTTCATGAAAAGCTGTTAAATTGGACATAATCTTTATATAAATGCTATTTTAGAACCAAGAAAATGAGGAGTTTTGGATGTTTTCTGTGAAAACATCAGTCCCCCCCGTCAAGTGTCTTTGATGAGCCTTGGAAGGCTCACCGGGACACACAGCTCGGAGCCCCTTCTAACGGCCCCTCTGGAGCTCAAAGGAAGACAGAGCACATCTGTGCCCTCCTTGGTGCTCACCGGCCTGGGGGGTGTGGAAGTTGTACCTGGGAAGGGAGAGGCATCTGGGCTGGAGCCACTGAAAGGGATGGGATGAGCTATAGAATCTCCATGCCCGTCAGTGTCTCAGGAACTGATTGGTCTCCCCATCTTGGATGTATTCCTCCAGACTCCATCTCACTTTCCTGCTAAATGTTTAACAAGCCCTTTAAATACTCCCGCCATCATTGAAGGGGAGTTGGGAAGCAATGTGTCCAGTTGACTCTAATCCCATGGGAGCCAGCACAGCACTAGTCCAGGGGCCTGGGATTCAGCTGGTCAAGACACCAGCTGGTCAGCTCCCCACTTGTTACCGTCTGGAGCTCCGCTGTGGCGGTTGAGCTGTCGTGGCCTCTTTTGCTCCCAAGGCGCCATCAACTAGTCTCTGAATGAGCCAGCTCTGGCTTCAGGTGGCTCTGAATTAGTTTGCTGGGATTGTGCTGGTAGATAAAAAGGCCAGGCACAGTCCCTTCTTGGGCTCAGCTTTGGAAGGGATGATGACCTGGAAACTCATTTCCCTGTATATCCTCACTGTTAAAAACGTGTAAGCACTTACAGAGGATTTTTTTAAACTTTTAATTTTATATTGGAGTATAGTCGATTACCAATGTTGTGTTAGTTTCAGGTGTACCACAAAGTGATTCAATACATGTACATGTATTTATTCTTTTTCAAGTTCTTTTCCCATTTAGGCTGTCACATAATATTGACCAGTTTCCCTGTGCTATACAGTGGGTCCTTGTTGGTTATCCATTTTAAATATAGCAGTGTGCACACGTCAATCTCAAACTCCCTATCCCTTTCCCCCCCACCCTACCCCCTGGTAACCATAAGTTGGTTCTCTAAGTCTGTGAGTCTGTTTCTGTTTCTTACAAAGCATTTTTAATAAAAGTCCAAGAGGCAGGCAGATAGGGAAGAAGAAAGTAAATGAAAAAAGAGCTATTCCCAGATCCTCCAGCATTTAGATGGCAACCCCAGACATGCCTTGAAATAGCCTGTTATAGTGGAGAGCCCTGTTACAAAAGTAAAAATGAACCTCTGTCCTAAAAATGACAACCTTTAATTCAAAGGAGTAGGGGCTTCCCTGGTGGCGCAGTGGTTGGGAGTCCGCCTGCCGATGCAGGGGACGCGGGTTCG